>NC_060268.1:45155781-45210522 GCF_021613505.1 Equus quagga
TATTTGCATAATTTTCTTTTTTGGTTCTTTTACCATTCTTCACCAGTTTTGAGGCAGAGATAAAATGTTTCTCCATATATATCAGCATTATTTCCTCTGTACTGGACTACTGATACCCAAGTTAACAGTACCCAGACTGCAAATTTGGCAGGTCTAGCAGTTACAATTTGAATGTAAAATTTTAGCCCTTAACTAAACATTTTGTAGATTTTGTTTATGTAATCTATAGAAACAATTCTTGTTTTAGCTCTTTTCTTTTTAATCAACTAAAGCTACACTACCTCACGAGCCTGCCACAAACCCCACTGACTCATTTTTGCAATAATCATAGAGAAAAGGGCATTATTCTGCTTGTTTTCCTGACAGCCTAAATAATGTTAGGGTACATCTGAAGTGCTTTATTTCAGGGAGGAAAAGGAACAGGCAAGTATTTGGTCTATCTAATCCATTGGTAACATACTCTTATTTGAGATTATCCACAGATTTATTCATAAGATAACTTTAATTTCTTAACTAGATTTAAGGAATCCAGGGAATCTATTTAATTCATTGGTAACTTACTCTTATTTGAGATTATCCACAGATTTATTCATAAGATAACTTTAATTTCTTAACTAGATTTAAGGAATCCAGGGAATCTATTTAATTCACTGGTAACTTACTCTTATTTGAGATTATCCACAGATTTATTCATAAGATAACTTTAAATTCTTAACTAGATTTAAGGAATCCAGGGAGTCTATCTAAAAATTGAAAATTAAAAATGCTGACCACTAAACAACTCCCTGATTTCATAGACAACCAATATAGGAAGACAGTTATTGGAAGCTCACAGCAGTATATAACCTGCTCTGCTGTACGAAGCCAGAACTAGCTCCCCAAGACCAGGAAGCTGCCCAGTCAGGCCACACTACAGCATGAGGCAGCAGTCATCATGGCCGAGCAGCAAGCACAGAGTGTGGCTCGTAGTATTTATAGTAAAGTAAAGACACGTGGAGAAGGCTGCATTCGGGCGCCCAAAGAATCAATATTTAACGTATGAAAATGATTTTCATGTCAATAAGTCATGGCAGATGAAGCAGGATTGGAGGGTCTTTTTTTTAAAAATTATGAAATATCCAAATAGATTTCTTAAATATAAAAAATGGTACAATATACACCCATGTACACAACCCCTTCATTCAACATTTTGCCATTCAGTTTCATAATTTAAATAACACTTTTATTGCTAAGCCATTTTAAAGTTACAGATATGATATCTTACTTTTACATAATTCAATATGCATCTCCAAAAATTAAGGACACTGTCCTTAAAAACCACTATACCATTTACAATAACTTATCTCACACTAATCAAATGTCTCCAAACTAATTCAAATTACCTGTGAATTATTTCTCTGTTCAGTCTGCCTTCCACCTCTAGAAAATGTCTGATTTTTTTCCATCCAAGGTTTTTTCTGAGTTGCCTGGCAAGTTACATTGGACCAATTTACACCACCTGTAATAAGTGAGATTTAAAAATATGACTTACTTATAAAAGATGCCAAAACCTAAACTGCGACCTAACTTCATGTGTGCCATGCATCACTTAGCAACAGGGGCACATTCTGAGAAATGTGTCGTTAGGCGATTTCGTCACTGTGTGAACATCATAGACTGTACTTACACAAACCTAGATGCAATAGCCTACCACACACCTCGGCTATACGGTACTAATCTTACGGGAGCACCATTGTATATGTGGTCCATCACTGACACATTGTTAGGCAGTGCATGACTCTACTGAAAATCAGTCACTATAAATGTAATACTGGAAATTTTTCCATAAACTTTAAGTGGTACTCCAAGTCTTATCTTGCAGAATACTTCCAGCCATATTTTCTCAAGGTTATCAGCAGAACTGTAGTACTTTCAAATTAACTTGAATCTCTTTGGGAGATGGCTAAATCTTCTGCAACATCAGCAGGCTTCCTACTTAAAAGCAAAATTCTGACATGGACAAAGAAGAAAGTATAGCAAAAACATTATGCAGGAAATAAGTACCTGTACATATAGATGATTCCACATGCTAAAAATAGAAACAAAAAAGATGATTATTTTCCACTTGTCAATACCATATACCTTGCAAAACATTTTGTAATTCAGTCTAGCGTGAAGTATGCTTGTTACAATCTTAGAAAAAACACTTCTCCACAAATGAGTATTTTTCATATTAATAATAAAATATACAAAAAACATTTTTAACTATCCTGTTACTATAGAAATTGTTAATGAAAACAGATACTTAGGCTTCAGCAGAGGACACAAATATTGACATAAATAACTGATAAATCAAAGCAATGTTACATACACTCATGGTGCTAGAATCAGGATTTCTCAAAGCCCCTGCTGCGGGCTGGTTGTTGCTGTGTTTGGGGCTGCAGTAGCCACTATCACTGTCAATGTCCGCTTCGCTAGCCCCCTGCTCACTAGAGGATTCCGCAGTAGGGTGGGATGCTCTTCTCCTCCTGCCTTTGGACTTCCAGAGCATTGTGGCAGAGCTCTCAGAAAGAGACTTGTTAGCGATGTCTGATGGGAAATCTACAAGGCAAGGAAAGTGTGACAACCCTTTGTGAGGACCAAATTGATAAACTCTCGTTAAATTAACAGTAAGGTTGTAAGAACACAGATATCTAACTTTGTAAATGGTAAAAACTTTTCGAAAAGATCAAAGGTAAGATGTTCCTTTGGTTTATAACACATTGGTTTATAACGTGCTTATTATGAAAAGAGAATATTTGCATAATTAAAATATTAAAACAAACCACCATCACCCATTTAAGAAAGAGATCACTACCAATCCTTTGAAGTCCACTGCATGCCCCCCTAGCACCACATCTCCTTCCTCCCCCAGAGGTTACCTGTACTCTGAATTCTGTGTTTATCACTCCCTCACTTTTTAAAATAGATTTACCACAGATTTTTGTGTTCCTAAAACATAAAAAATGTAATTTTGCAGTTTTAACTTTATAAAAATGAAATCATGCTGTACATATTCTTCTGCAACTTCCTTCCCACCCCTCACCCCCTCAACACTGGTTTTGAGATTCTGATGCATGTGGCTGTAATTCATTAATGTCACTGGAATCTAGTGTGCCTGTGTATGAATAGACCATAAGGTATCTACCTCTGTACCACCAATGGGACAAAGGTTGTTTTTGGGTTCTGCTATTAAGAACAATACTGCTGTAAACATTCTTATACAGACAGGTTATGCATGCATGTGTAAGCTTCTCCACGGAAAATACTGCTGAGCCTTAGAGGATACACATACTCGACTCAGTAATACCAAATCACTTTCAAAGGTGGTTAAAACAGTTACACTCCAACAGCAGGATATAAATATCCCCACTGATCACATTTTCACCAAATATTCGATACTGTCTTCTAGGCTATATTTTTTGCCAATTGTTGGGTATAAATAGACGGCTCAATGTGGATTTAATTTGCATTTTCCTGCTTAATAATGAGGTTGAGGCTCTTTTCTGATGCTTTTAACCACTAACGTTTTCTCCTCTGTGAACTATTTCTTAATTTTACTTTTGGCTTGTTTGATTTCTGCCTATTTTTCTACTGAGTTTTCTGTTTCTTATTTCTGTATTTCACAAATTGTAATCGCAAGATATTAAAAAAACAAAAAACAAAAAAACTCTTATAATCTCCTCTCAACCCAACAAATCACAAGTTTTCCTTTTTCCACCCTTCTGCCTATATATAATTTTTATACAGCCTCAACGTAATTTTGAGTTGTGCTCTGTTTAATATTATGTATATGTTCTTCATACTTATAATGGAAGAAGGCTCCATATTATTCCATTGAGTGGATATCCTGTACTGTTCTTGACTTGTCACCTGTTACCGGACATTGGGAAGTTTTCGGTGTTTTTGTTGCACGGCTACAACGTGCATCTTTAATCAAATGGTCGCTTTTCTTTCTAGGGGGAGACTCTATTTGGATACGTTCACAGAAGTGGGTCAAGGAAAGATTCCTGTAGTCCTGCCAAAATGTTCCAGCCCTCCAGCAGAGTGTCCCAGAGGCCCTGAGGACAAGGTGGGATCATTTTCTTATTGATTCATATGAATTACCTCTATGTCCCCATACTAATCCTTTGTCAGTTATAAGAACGGTAAAAATCTTTTCCAAGTTAGTGGCTTATTCTTTCACTCACTTTTGATAAACAGAAATTCTTAATTTTAGAAATTATTCCCTCCCTGCAGTCATAAAGATATCTGCCTATATTTTCTTCTATATGTGGTTTTCCCATTTAAGTCCTTAATCCATCTGGAAGAGATCTGCAAGGGGTAAAATCAGGGATCTGTAATGCTATCTGTCATTTTCCACATATGTGTTTCCACATACATGTGAGTCTGTTTCTGGGCTCTGCGTTGTTTAATTTTTGTGCACTGTATTTTTATACAAACCTCTAGGAATTAGATAGCTTCAGAAGGCTTGCTATCCAGAGGAAAAGCTCTCTTCCAGAGATGGATGGCTTTTCTCAGGCCAGTGCTCCTTTACTACAGAATCAGTTTGTCAGATTCCCCTAAAACACCTATTGGAATTTTGATTAAACTGCACTGAATCTACAGACTAACTTGGGAAAAATGACATTTGAAAAATCAAATTGTCCTGCATGAACACGATATTTAGGGTTTTTTTTTTTAAACACCCTATGGTAAAGTTATAGTTTTCTGCATAAATGTCTTGCACATCTTTTGTAAAGTTTGTTCCCAGTAAGTATATTTTTGTTGCTATTGTAAATGGCATCTTTTCTTAATTTTTGTTTGTTGGTAGCCCACCAAAATGCAATTAACTTTTGTATATTATATCTAGCTATCTTACTAAACTCTTATCAAATAATACGAGCTTGTGCTCAAGTAAAAATTTGTTACAAATACGTTTAAACTATATTTCATTCTACCTGTGATTGATCTCAATTAATCCTCAGAAATTAAAAACAAAGTAAGAATAAAAATGTTGCTAGAATGTGCGATTATCAGAATTTGAAAATAAAGAATAAGAATACTGATAGAAGATATAATCTTCTACTCAAATTACACTTTCACCTTTCTATTTTCGAACTGTTATGCCTCAGAAGGTTGTCTTTGTGGTCACTTAATGAGCAGACTAAAAAAGTAAGGCTAATTTTTAAAAACAGTCCCAGGGTTGAAAGCACACAGAAATGGGTCACCATGACTAGGAACAACCAAAACATAGAAAACTTTGTAATACATAACATTGTGATTCTTTTCCATAGCTACTCCAAGCACTGTCAGTCTGTTAATCTTACTGCTTTATGCCCTACAAATCACACAATGACTGTACTATCACCTAGATTGTTTTTTAACTTATTCCCAGATCCTTTCTTGCTCCTAACGGAGCTAAGCAATTGTAAAAGGATAACTGAATAGATGCCCAAAAGAAAAAGCACAGCCCAAATGAAAGAAAGTATGTGCCATCTAATTCACTTCAAGCCAGACCACATTTGAGTGGAAACTGCAGAGGGATATAAAAAACGAATGTGCCTTTAAACAGGTCTAACTCTTGGACTTGAATTATTAACAAGGATTTTTTTAACTAGTGTCAATGACAATGGATGAAAGGAGACAGACATCTAATCTCTACCTATTAAGCTGAGATCAGAAGTACAAATTGGAATTTCATGATATAAACCAGAAAATAGGTAGAATGTTGCAAGACTATTAATTTTTATCTATTATCAGGATAAAGCTTTGTTATTTAATGTTATATAGTACTCTAAAAAACTTGTGACAAGATGATATCCGACTAGTCCAAAATTTTTGTTTGATAAGATATAAGTGTCACTCATAGATTTGGTTCAGATCTATGCTAAAATAAGGCACAGAAAACTTGCTAAGTTCTTTCTAGAAAGATACTATCGGATGTTAGGAGGTTTTGTAAAGGATTTTAATCTAGTTAAAAAACATGTACAATTTTGATTTCTACCAAAATGAGTCCCTCAAATTTCTACAATGTCTGCAAAATTCCATCTCTGATTTCCAAACTGCTCCGCTACTATAAGGGAATAAGGAAACCTCACACTCTGCTTAAAATTGTACATAAGCCAGCAAGCAAGCTGAAAGAACTTTAAGGACATGGACTGGTTTATCCTTCCTAGAGAATTTCACAAAGTGGCAGGATAAATGGAAAGATGAAAGTCTAGAATCCTGAAAAGTGGTATAGTCCACAATGATAAAGTCAATGCACGACAAGAGATAATCAGTGAGGTACATATAAGAACCCCTGCCTTACCAGTTTGCTGTGAAGCATCTACCAGAAGCACAATTTTTGATCGATTATCAGGACCTGCTGCATTTGTCTCTTTCTGAGTAGCTACATTTTTCACCAATGGCCTTTTGCTTTTTATGTGCTGTTGTAAAAGCTGCTGCTGATTTAAATTAAAAAAAAAAAAAAACATTAAGATCCTACTCAATAAACTCAACATTATAAAATACACATCCACAATAAAATACACCTAAACGTATGCTCCAAATTAGTGGTTCCCAATCCATGAGGAAACAGGGTTACTGTGTTAGGATTTCATGAAATTATCTACAGCCAATCATAATAGGCTAAATAATGTATTATACACACATTTATATATTATTTTTCAAATAACCATTAACATGACTATGACTAATAAAATATGAATCCATTTTTGTTACTTGTATTTTTAATTTTCTCAATAATTAATAAACAATAGGAGTATAATCGTCTCATAAGAGGGGCTGTAAATTTTTACTTAAAAGGGTAATAGAAATGGTGGTAACTTATCCAAAAGCTAAATTTTAGTTTTATAAAAGCAATGAAGTACAGAAGAAATTTCTGCTGTGAGTTTAACAGGAAAATATAAAATAGCTGATCCTTTCCTTCATTTTTTAAAATAAGAATATTCATCATTTAATAGTAATTTACATAACAGAACTCTGAATTTAACTTCCCAAATTCAAATGCTGGGAATGCACTATGAGAAATCATGTTTCTTCAACATTTGAAAGTTATGTTCTATTATCTTATTTCCAGTACCTATTTCTTTTCATTCTCAGAGGTCCCAAAAGGATTTCCTTTGATCCAGTGTTTCCATGAATGAAGACTAAAAGCTTTCCAAAGCAACCTCTGCTGCTTATTTGTATTTGAATTTGTAAAAAGTACGCCAGAAGACAGCAAAGACTTTTCACTGAAGAAGCTGGGCTAATGCAATCTAGGAAAGCATCAGCTCCTTAATGATACAGTCATAAGATGCATCTAAGAAGTCACTCTGCCTTTATTTATTAGCTCAAAAGTGCTGAGAAGAAAGATGGTTTTTCTTCTGTTTGCTTTGATATTAAGGCCTCAATAGAAAAGTAACCTTTTAGTTAAGAAACAGATACCTAGATGAACCTCAATTCTCTTGGGATTTCAAGATCTTCATGTCTTTTTTTTTTTTTTCAGTCAAATGGCTGGGCCTGGCTAAAGGTGGTTTCACACAGTTATCTCTCATTTTCTTCAGCCCTAGGAGACCCTGTGTTCCTATAATATAGTAAAGCATCTCTTGAAGAACAAACTGCTATTCCTGCTAAAAATTCATAGAATAGAAACAATGAAGTTGAAGGCAGTTAACAAATCACAAATGTTCTTTCCCATAATATCTCCTGCTGAATTCTGAAGACTGAAATATCCTGAAGTACATTAGCCATGCAACACTGTTAGCAACAGAATCCAAATTAACCACTTATTAATATTGGTGTCACTTGCACACCATGCAAAAAATTGCACATGCAATTTTTATCACTGAATTAAAACAATTTGGAAATATTTGTGCACTATGGTTATGTAAAACTCTCTGAAGGAACTTGATGACTGTAAATCACATCACCAATTAAGAATGAGGAACAATAAAAAAACAGGAAAAATTATTTATAAATGCTATACCCTTGACTATTTTTTAATAGTGGATGAAATGTTTTACAGTAAATTCAGCATTAAAGGTTAATGAATTCAAGTAGCAAATTACTTACACTATTATTAACAGAAATATCAAACATAAAAGCCAATCAAAATCAGTCACTTACTTTTGGTACCACTGGTCCTCTGTTACTGTTTCTGCTTCGATGACTGGACAACGGGAAGACCTGTCCAAGCTGATTTGGACGCTCAGTGCATTCTGTGGTTATAGTATTTACAGCATTTGCAGCCTGAAAGGTGTTGGAGTAAGGCGTAGGAAAAGGATGATAGAATCCCATAACTTGGGCACATGGTGCCGGCATCAGCTGATAATATGTATACTCTGTAGAAACAGGTGGCTGAGCAGATATAATGGGGTAGGCAAGGTATGGTCCAGCAGGGTTTGGATTGGGCTGTTGCCATCGTATGTCGTTGTTATATAATGGAAACTGTCTGTAAAACCAAATCAAAAAAGAACAAATCTGTTGACAAGTCTAACAGTAACGCTAAAGCAAAATCTCAACTCATTTTAATAATAAAAGAAAAAACAGTACAGAAGAGTGGCTTCATAATAACTCTGAAAAAGGAAACAAAATTATCATCTTACAAATTTCTCTGGTATTATTAGAGATTATTACGTACATGTAATAACAATGTAAATGACAGTATAAAGGAATTCATCCTGATACTTTTACTGCATTCCAAAATTTTAAAAGTACATACCATTCTTATTTGTAACCCTGCCCTCAACCTCCTCAAGATATTTCTGCCTAACAGTTAAACACCTAGCTGCTGGATCTGCCAACAAAGGCAGTCCAAAGTTCCCATCCAATCCTAACAACTACGACAGGCTGCTGCAAAAAGCAGGGTAAGGCGATCATTATAATGGGTGATTTGATTCTTCCACTTCTTTTTCGTCAGTTCATCCCAGGGCCTCCTATTCCTCTCCCATACTCCCCTAACCACCTAGCCTAGTCCAGCTCTTTTCCTGGCTCCCCTCCTTGGCAATGGAAGCAGGCTCGAGGTCCAAGGGAAAGGAGAGAAGAAAAAGACAAGCCTGTCCACTGCCATCTTATTCCTAGCAGCAGAGCTGCTTCGAGTGCAGTTCCTATAAAGCCCAGCAAGATCCTTCCTCTCTCAGCAGTCCTCCTTGCACAGGGGTGCTGCTGCTAACTGAGGGGTAGTGGGGAGTGGGAGCAGAGAGCTTTTCCTCACTACTCCTGTGACAAAGCAAAATGGAAAAAAGTTCGCTGCCATAATTCTAAAAATATTTTTAAATAATCTGCTGGCTGGCTTACTCATGAATTCTCAAAAATTATTTGGTAAGAAAAATTGAATTTATCATACTGTACACTTGGCCATTATGCCAAATACAAAAACAGTAGTATTATATTTAGTTTACAAATCACTTCAAACATAGTCCAATACAGGTCAAAGATTTTTAATATAATGGTAACTTCAATTGAGAAGGATCCCTTTGCTTCTACTATTTGTCCAATCCTGAAAACTACTGAGTTTCAGATTAACTTGAATATTTAATATTTGAGAAAGTAGTTTTAGTGGTCTCTTCTTTCATACATCCAGAATTTCTCAAAGAGTGTGCCTTGGCACACTAGTGTACCACAATGGCTTACAGAAGTAGAAAAACTGATTGCCTTAGCTGTCAGGGGTAGCTGGGCAGAGGCTACAGAAGTACAATTTCTGTGTGATATAACTTGAAAGAGGCTGGAAGTACTTTTATACAGGAATACAATGAACTATACCAATGAAGTGCTAATCATTCAGACAGTCTAAGCAGAGTTAGGAACGCTATCGTGACTATCACAAGTTACACCCTAACCACTAGGTCACACGTTATCTGAATTGTCAACATTTTGCTAAGTCACCCTGTGACTATATAGCACGGAAGCTAAATTTAAACCAGAATCGGAGTCGAGAGATATACGCTAACCATAAAACCTTCAAAGTTAAAGTCTATCCCTTGGTATGTTCTTCTTATGCCAGACTGCCTTGGTAATCATGATAAGATGTCTAATCTCAAAAAAGGGTTTCCCTTCACCTTTTTCTGAATAATTCACTCCTCCCTTTGAGATAATTTCAAACAAATCTCAATGACTTATTATAGAAGGTATATCCAAAGAACTCCATTTCCCCTCAGAAAAAATGAGAAAATAATCCATGTCAACAATCTTCAAATTTCTACATCATTTGGTTTTACTTACTCCTCTTACAAAATAAAGAAATGGTTACTGTTCAAAAGTTACAAAAGGAAAAAAATTAAGAAATATGTTTTGCCAACTTCTGTATTTTCCTACCCCTTGTCCCCCCAAAAAGGAAAACAACAATAAAGAAATTACCTATTGGACTGGTTTTCCTGCACAAACGGATAACAAGTAATCAGGTAACTGGGAATTGGAGTTGGTTCTACGCCAGAAACATTTCCATTCTCATTTGGGAGCGCCATAGGGATCATAAAGGTATCAGGATTCTTCTTCTGGGGGATAAACGGCTCCACCTCAGCTGACAGCTTGACATTCTTCAAAAAGAAAGTGAAACACGCTACTAACAAATAAGCAAAACACTTAACACGAATTCACAATTTAATAATAGAAGAGTCAGTCTTCACAAACAACAATTAGGTCTCTTCTCAGAATTCACAAAATATTCAAAGGAACAGCACCGTCAAATTAAAATAGCTTCATATGATTAAGCTATTTACACAAAGCCACTGAATAAAATAGGGAAAAACTTATCAAACATTACATTTCAATGAAATCATTTCTTATGTAACCAAAGCTGTTAAAACAATCAAGAGAACAAGGAAGTCATACCTCAGAGTCCAAAAATAAAGCTGGTAGTAAGAAATCTAGCTCTTCAGACTAAACAACGTGTTTTTAAGTAAATTTGTTAGGGGAAAAAAATTATTGAACACAGCTGTGAAGGACAATTACTTTATAT
The DNA here is from genome assembly GCF_021613505.1 of Equus quagga. NCBI lineage: Eukaryota > Metazoa > Chordata > Mammalia > Perissodactyla > Equidae > Equus > Equus quagga. The sequence goes on from NC_060268.1 coordinate 45,166,721, forward strand.
TTGTTTGAATAGTCTAAAAAACAGTCTATTTCTGTTCATTTCAGGAAATTAGATTAGTATGCTTAAATTAAAAGGAAGGAAAATGTCTAAGATGAATGAAAAAAATACTTAAGGGGAAAAAAACTTCTGGTTCACAGTTAAACTGGGGAAAAAAATGAGTACTTCAGTTTCCCAGTAGAAAAGGTGAGCAAACTAAATTATTGTAGAATATGTATTCCACTTTAGTTTATTTCATTTTTTTGTTATAATAAATCTACAGAAATTTAAAAGACATATTTAAAAAATGAAAGCATTTAAGGATGCCCATGGGGCTGACAAACTATAAAGAAAAGTAAACATGATCTATAAAAGTCAGCATAAGAATTACTCTTAGCAAAGAGCTTGTGATGGGGAGGAGGCACCTGAAGAGTTTGTGGGTACCAGGCAAAGTTCTATATCCTAACTTGGGTGATACTTACAAGGTGGTCACCTTATAACAATTTATTTATCTATACATTGGTTTTATGCAGTTTTCTTTCTGTGTTTGTTATATTTAACAACAAATTTAAAAATTTAAATTAAATTAAAATTAAAAATTTAATTATGAAAAGAAAAAATCTACAGACACACTCTGCAAAAGCAGAATGTTAAAAACCGCATAAATATTACAATCTAAAAAGATATTAAAACACTTCTTAAAGAAACCAGTAAGTGAAATGCAATCCAATGTTTCAACCACCCAAATCAATTACCTCAAAGCAATAGTCCTAACTAGAACTTTATCCCAACAAATCCATTAGGGTGGTATTTATTAGAAGTTCCCACCAAGGCATAGTCCTCAGAATAAATTTCAGGCATGTTTTCTCACAAAAATAATCAGTAACAAATCCAAGAAATTCTAAAGACAAGACTTGATATGCTCAATATACAGCATTTATTCATAAAATTTGTTCTCTAAAAAGAGTTCACTGTAAATATTCAGAAATGCTTGTTAAAGGGGGGGAGAGGGAGAAGAAATCTGAACTATAGAGCAGTATTAATTCAATATCCTTCCTCCCAACCTGATTTAACTTTGAAGTCTACTTGTGTACTATTAACTAAATCTGAAGTAGATATAGTAATGGCGCTTACAAACATCTGTGAACTGAAATTGGTTTCCTGAATTTTAACACAGGAAGCAAAAGCTCCTTCAAATGCTAACAGTATAAGTCAGTAATTTTCCCTGATAGTCATTAGAACTCAAAGCTTATTTATTTAAGGTACAAAATATCAACCTAATAAATGTTTCCCCAATTAGGGAGAAAAAGCTGATTTTCAGTAATGCACAGATAATGGAAACTTGCTTTATATAGTTCATACATACGCATAACAAGAGGGAAAACCTAAATCGCATTTTAACTACACTAAACCTGTCATTTTTAGAATTTCTTTTAAAAATCAAAAAGTCCTTTTGAAAATATGAGAACTCTCTGAATAGTTTTATAAATCTGGACTAGAAGACATTAGGATTTTTTTCTTTAAAGCAAGCAACATGGTTACATCAAATTCTCAGTCTAACATGAAAAAAGAAACAATATTAATATAATCATAAAGAAGTAAGATAAGCCAAAAATAACACTTTTCCTAACACCCACCCCCCCAAAATACCAACTCATAAATTACTTTGGTAACAACAAATTCAAATTCTTGCTCAAGTCAAAAGTTGCAACAAATTTTTTATACCTGGTTTCATCCGTATTTTACTGTACAAAAAGTGTTATGCACAACTTACAACTAATGTTGCACATATACACAGTATATACCTTTAAATATTAAGGTTTGTACTGGTTTCTATTCTAAGTGCAATTCTAGATATCAGAGTTCAACAATAAAACTCACAAATGCTGAAATGATCCTTTGTTTTTAGCAAAAAAGAGAAGCTGCTGTAGTCAACAGCTGCACAAACAGAAGATGTCACTAGTAGGAACAGACTGGCAAACTTTCTCCTGTAGTTACAACTCTGGTTTTCAAAGTTGCCTACTGTGACTTTGGGGCCTTCAGTATCATACATCAAAATGCAGGATCTGTTGTTCTCAGGCCTGAAAAGTAAGGTTAAGATCCCAAACTATTCTTAAAATCCCATATATAAAGCCCATATAGACAATATGTTAAGTAAGCAACAAATTCTGGCAATCATTCAATTATATAAGTACAGAAATTAAAGAAAAATGCCTTACTTACTGGACATAAAACATTATGAAAAAATTAGACTACTTACTTCATATGATGATACTCCTCAGTTTGAATTTCTGTATTTAGTCTCTCTACTTTTGCCAAGATCTATTTTTTAGAAATCAGAAATTTTACAGCAGAGCTGTGTCCTTAAAGAATGTAAAATACGAAATAAGTCTAAACTACACAGGACAAAGTCTAACTATTCCTATACTGCTATTTGCTTTAAAAACAAAAAAAACTATCTACATAGTAAAATTATCTTTATCTTTCAGAATTTCAAAATGTTCTAAACTAATGAAAAATCATAAGCTCAGAAACCTGTATTTGAAAAAAGAAATTTAGTTTCCCATCCTTTTAAATTTTACATATATTGAAACAAATGTCAATAATAAAATTTCTTTGATGTGAATAATCTAGAAAACCCAAGAATTTATCAGAACTTGAAACCATAAAAACTTTATTTAAAAGAGTTTAGTGGGCAGCCCTGGTGGCCTAGTGGTTAAGTTCAGTGTGCTCCACTTTGGCGGCTTGGGTTTGGTTCCCGGGAGTGGACCTACACCCCTTTGTTGGCTCTGTTAGTGGCCAAGCTGTGCTGGCAGCCCACATACTAAAAAACAAAGGAAGAGTGGCATGGATGTTAGCTCAGGGCCAATCTTCCTCAGCCAAAAAAAAAAAGAGCTTATTAAACAAATGCATTCAGATCATGAGAGCCTATATAATTCCACAAATACGCATGAAGCACATGTTCTGGAAAGAGCACTGTACTAGACTGGTTTAGGGAAAATGGGTAAACATTACTATGAAGCACACATCAGCAGGAAAGGCACACTAAACCCCTCTAAGACAGAATCTCCAGAAGATGCAAATAATTTTCCCAGATTAAGCAACAGAAAAATGACACCCACTTAAAATCAAAACTGAAGTAGAACATAATAAGGCACCCTCCCACAGTGAAAATTTCAGTATATACCACACACCCACAGAAAAAAACAGGACCATGCAAACCCTCAACATTCTTTCTATGTTAAGGTAAAAATATGATGTATCAAACATCAAGATATTTTACATCTCATGGCCAAAGATAAAATAAATGTCTTCTGAAGGAAAAAATGATTAATGCTTAAGAAATATCTGCTGGCCATCCTGTTTTCTCATTGGAATCGCTTATACTGAAAGTAAATCACTTGCCAAAACAAATTGCAGTAGTTACATATATATAAGTTGTGCAAGACTTCGAAAAACACTGAGGAAAAATCAAAGTATTTAACTTAGACTCTGCCCACTTGCTTTGCTATCCAAACGTTTCTCCCTTTTTCTTAAAATAAACTGCATCTAATCCTGTTAAAATCTCATGGTATTTATCTAAAAACCAGCTTTCTAAATTTGATAGTAGTTTTTGGATTATCTAATTTATTAATTTGTTTTTACATTTATTTTCTCTCTTGCTTTGATGGGGTTTTCCTCTACATTTTTACCTTGGATGTTTTTATTTTCCTTTTAAAAAGCACTTACGACTATGCATTTGCCCCAGAGTACAGCTTCAGCCACATCCCACAGATTTTCACATGTAGTATTTTATTACTTTTTCAATAACCTATAATTCTACTTTTTTTATTTCCTCTTTCATTTAAAAGCTTAGGGAAAAATTCCTTTTTAAATTTCCAAATGATATTTTCACTGAATGAGCATTATTCACTTTCTTTTTTTGATTATAAAAGCATTATTTTTAAAATCTGTTAAGACAGTCATTTACCTATATCCATAAAAGCCAACTATAAGTATTACTGAATAATAAACGTTTTATAGTATCTTACTTAGAATATGTTTAGTTTGCAGTGTCGATATTATTTGAAGTTTATAAATTATTTAAAGGAAAGAATTCTAAGCCAATAATTTTGTATCTTTATTGGTGAAGAGCACTTTGCATGAAGTCATACGTATTTGTTACGTTTGCTTTTCTAAGAGTTAAAGACATTAGTGATCAATAATTCTGTAAATTCTTTTAAAAGAACTTACCTAATGTTAATGAACTAAAAATTAAGCCAATGTTTAAATTATTTGATAATACAAAAGAGTCTGTAAACCTCAAGTGTTCTGTCACTGCTAAGGTCACCGTTTATTTAAAAAAAAAAAAAATCTCAAAACACTGTCCTAAATTTCCTAAAAATAGAAACTCTAAGCCTTTATAAACAAAAGGAACTCCATGATTTATTCTCCACATCCCTTTACTCCAGCTTTTTTTTTAAGGACAAAAAAAAAAAAAAGCATTATACCAAGTAATATCTGTCCTTAGAATATCTAACTCTGGCAGTTAAAATTAAGCTACTTGTTTTGATTTAATACAATCTTGCTAAAAGAGAATACTCCTGAGATTTTCTTCTAGTCATAACATTCTTTCAAATAGTCATTATTGCAATTAAGGCTATTATCTAACACACATCCCAGTAACTTACTTTTTATAATCTTGATCAACATATACACAGTTTACCCTTTTATACAAAGATTTCAGATTTTAAAAAAAGAGGTAATTCAAGTACAGCAACATGAATGCCTTCAGGCAAAACAGACAAGACTTTTTTTTAAAGTTACACTTGTGCAATACTCCAAAGATTTCAATTAGGTTAAGATAAAATGCAGAAAGTAGTCCCATTAGTGCTGTATTTTGTTTTTCACTGCATCAAATTCTTGATTATCCAGGCTAGTAGGTGCTGGGAGGCAGGGACGATGACAATGTAAAAGATAATCTAAAATAATAGTTCCCCACCCCTGCCAAAAGTTTCAGTATTTTCCATTCTCAAGAATGACCTCTACTGACCTCTCAAGAAGACCTCTATTAAATGACTTAAATTGACAAGTCGAGGTTTATTCACTATCCATTCCCCACTTCCCCTATCTGTATGAAGTACTGCTTTTTAAAAATCAAATTTCTACGAATTACTAACCACTACAATATTATGAGTAAGTTTTAAAGCTGTAGGCATGCCCAGAAATTCTGAATATAAACCAACAGTGGTTTAAAATGTATAAACAAATGTTTTGTGAGTAAAAATGGAAATTCAGCACATATCACATATACTTTTAATGACTTTTACCTACCTAAATTCACTTCATTGGTCAAAAAATAAAAGTAATATTCCAAATAACCTGGAAAAGCCAGTACATTACTCTATGGTATAGTGGAAGCAATCAAGAACTCCAGAAAGTTGACAAATCTCAGTTTGAGTCCCTAATCAAGCATTAAGTTCATGGTTCTTAGCCTTTTTTTCAATGACAGATCCTTTGAGAATATGATGAAAATAATGGAGTTTTGTCCCAGAAAAATGCTAACATAAAATGAAGCACACTCCTTCCAGGTCATCCATGGACCCCTGAATTAACTGCCTACGGCCAGAACTAGGCAAAGTAGCATCACTTTTCTGGATCTCAAGTTTCCTGTGAGTATGTGGGGGGAGGAAGGGGGTGGTTCAAATCATGTCCTCAGTTAGGGTTAGGCTAGGGAAGAGGTAGGAGGTACTGGGGGGAAAAAAAGGAAAAAATTCTTCAACAGAAAACCTACATTCATGATTTTTTTCTAACCCTTAAATTTCTACAAGGTTTTAATAGGTTGTGGACTTCGAAAAGATATAGGATGAAAGAGAAAGAGGCTCTCTAGTTTAAATAATTTGCTCATAGCACTTGCTGTTAGATAATCACACACAAAGAGCTTTGCTAAAAGTTACCATCTAAACAGTTAATTACATTTCCTTTGGATGAAAGGAACCATAAGTATACATATGGTAGCATTACTGGTCACAGTTCTGGCATCATGGCGAGGGACCAAAATGTTTAACTTTCATTAGTGACACATATACAACAACGTCATTCAAGAAAATTTCCTATTCATTTGTCAGGCATTTTTGACAGATACCTTAAAAAAAATTGTTCTTCATTAAATTGGATACAGGCTGTATACAGAATACTCTGGGTCACAGGAAAGCCTGTCTATACTTGCCAAGAGGCTCCAATTTTGCCTTGGTAAATCCAGGTATTGCTTCATAAAACTCATCTGTATTTTCAGAGTGATACTCACATAAAGCCTTTATTTAAATTAAAGCTTTTGTAAAAAAACAGATATACACAACTAGGAAGCTGTGTTCTGCCCGCTAAAAGAGCACGATTTCAAAATCAAAACTGGCTCTGACCAGTTACATAGATACATATACACGAATTTGGGAAATCTTATCTTATTTATGCAGGTGCTAATTATGCATTTGTAAATTAATTAGGCAAATCACTAGTTTCTTTTTCCTTCATCCATCTGCCTAGTTCATCATGGGGCAAAGCTTTCCAATGACGAGGAGAATGGACAGTAAATAAACTTTAACTTCATCAAATTAAGTCGTTTCATAGAGATCTCAAGAATGGAAAATACTGAAACTTCTGGGGGGTAAAAAACTATTACTCGAGGCCATTTTTTACATTGTCATCATCCCCACTTCCCGACACCTACCAGCATGGATAATCAAGAATTTGATGCAACTAAAAACAAAACAGAACACTTACATGGGACTACTTTGTGAATAGGAAAACGGGCTGCTCGCAAATGAATTCATGCTTCGGGTCCTACACAATTAAAACCTAAGTTCGAATTTTAAAAAATCCTAATTTTTGCCAAATAATTAAAAGGGCAAGGGAAAACCGTAGTATTTCATATCTTAAAGGGAACATCTCCTTAAAACCATTGCAAAAACAATGCTTCGCTCAATGAAACATAGATCTAAAGAGCCCGTAACCCCCCCCCCCTTCATCTGTAGCTATCACACATTCTCTGACAGTCTTTCCGGGTGAGAAGCCTTCAAAAGCCTTTCCACCTTGAGAACACATTCCAGAACTAAAAGGAAGGGGCGGGGGGTGAGCGAAGGGGAGATTCGCTGGAAGTTATAAAACCTCCTCTCGGAGAAGCACGGACAACTTGGAGTCTTCTGGCCCCTCTCACCAAGCCAGGGAGGAAGGGCAAAATCGAGTCCCCAGCCCGGGGGGTGGGGGAGGTGGGTGGTATCCGGGGCTGGAAAAGCCCCCACGCCCGAGGCAGCATCTGGAACAATGCAGGAGAGTGGGGCACCGCCAGGCTCCTAGGCAAGGGGGGATCTGCACCCGCAGGAACCCAAGGGCCCCGGCCGTCCAGGCCCACGCTCGGAGACCAGGGCCCGCCCGGGAGGAAGCAGCGACCCCCGAGCCCCAGCGCGGCCGGCCCAGCCCGACCCCGCGTACCTGGTCTGCGGGGGCTCGGTCCATGGCGCCTGCAGCCGTACGCGGCCCGCGTTAGTCGACGTGCAGAGCGCCTCGGGCCGCTTTCTCCATGGCCCCCGCTCGGCTCGAGACCAGGCTCCGGACCGCCGCCCCTATCCGGCTGGCCTCGACAGAGTCCGGCTACGCCACTGGCCCAGGAGGCGGCTCCAGCTCTAGGAGATGGAGGAGGCGGCGGCAGCAGCAGCCTAGGGGAGGGATCATCTGGGACGGAAGCCGAGGAGGGCCCAAATGGGCGGAAGGCGAAGTCGGAAATGGCGGCGCGGGCAGCGAGAGGAGGGGGAGGGGACCGAGAGGGCCAGTGGGTTGAGGGAGCGCGGGCGGCCTGAGCAGGAGGTGGCGGGCACCGGAGCTGGCAGAGCTGGAGGCTGAGGCCGGGTGGCGATTCCTAGGAGCAGGTGCCCCAGACCTCTTCGCTTTGCTCAGTGTTTAACTGCCCCTCTGGACTGTTCAACTGAAGGACTGTCGGGCCACTCGGACACCCGGTTCCAGGCTTCACAGGCCACTTCATTATCCCAAACCACATGTTAATGATGTTGGAAGAGCTTTTAGCTGCCCGCTATACGTATGATCCTTCCTTACATTACCTAGATAAAGGGAATCATGACCGTAAAGGAAAAGACCACAGAAGGGCCACCAGAGGGAAACTGAGTCAGGAGGCTCCACGAATTTATTGATTAGGTGATTCATTGTTTAGGTCCAGGCCCACCTCTAGGCTCACCTCCAGGCTGATGTCGCCTATCTCCAAATTTTACCCCGAGTCTGTATCCCACCGCCCAACAGGTAATTATATACTCCGGTATGTTGCTTTTTCCACTGGACTTACTGGTTGTTCCTTTTATCTCCAGTTCATTAGCTCCTCGAGAAAAGAGACTGCCATGACACTGGACACTTGGTAAGCATTGCAGATTCCCCCTGGGCATCTCATCAGACACACCCTCTGACCCTTCCTGGAAGAGTTCTTGCTTGCTGGTCAGCTTCAGGGTGAGGAAGAAAAATAAAAAGCTATATAAACTAAATTATACTTAAGTGAGGGGAGAGAGTAGAGGTGGCTCCTTCTTGGGGGACTGGTGTGGAGTCACAGCTGAGAAAGAGAAGTTTAAGAAGTTTGCTTTGTCAGGCTTCAGGAGACATCAGTAAAGATTTGAATTGCCTTTTCAAGTTAGTCCGGGTTGTTAATCTGGTTTACTTTGAGTAGAACTCCAAGAAGAGGCTGGTCTGTGAAGCCCCTAACTGTACACACGTTTATATTTTCACCTGGTGAAAGGAGCTATATTGCGTCATCAAGGCTTACATCAAGGCTGGCAGTAGAAACTGTTTTTAAGAAGAAACATATATTTAGATAGAGATCTCTCATTTATTTAGTTTTAACTCTTCTGCCTCTTCAAATGCTATATATGTGTGTGCAGTGTGTGTGCATATATACCTGTTTATGTGGTTAGGTTTCACGTGTATGTATGAATGTTACATACATGAACATTTCATGTAATGTTAGGCCCCTAGTGTCTATCACTGAATGCTGAATGAATTTAGGTTTGCTCAGAAAAACTAAGCTATTTATAAGATGTAGTTATATAAACTAACAGATGATCATCCTCCTTCACAATTGAAAGATAAAAAAGAACTCTGAATTTTCAGAATGTTTCCCCACTGGTGGTCTCTAGCCATAAGCTACTCCCATCTGAGTAAAAAAGATAATAATAATGCAGTAATAATGAAGTCATAAAAATACTACAGTATTTTGGTCTTCTTTCTTCTTCTAGGGAATGATCTGAGGAAATTGGATAGGATCTCTAAGGATTTTTCCACATTATAGGATTTTTATGACTATGAAATAGTTCTTGTTGAGAATCTTCTATGTACAAGACAGTTAAATTTTAAAAACAGAATGATAAGAAATTGTAAGAACAAAAATGTCATAATGCCCTTCTTTAACGCAATCCTAGAAAAGATTGCAATAGCTGTTAGAAGGAAAAATTAAAATCTATGAGGAAAAAGAAGACAATTTTAAAAATACTACATTTTGCAGATTATATGATTGAGTTTTAATTAATTATCTCATTCAGCAACAAATATTTAATGTGCCAGGTGCTATGCTAACTATTGGAGGTGTGGCAGTTAATAAGACACTGTGAGGGCAGAGACTGTGTTTGTCTTGTGGGCAAGACATATATTGAACAAGTAATTACAGGTGAGCTGAGTGGTGTGAAAAAGGAAGTTCATTAGGTTCTAAGCAAAGATCTGAAGAGTGAGTAGGAGTTATGATAAGTGAAGGAGATGCAGTAGAAAAGTTGTTCTAAGAAAAGGAAATGGTATGTGTGAGGACTTTGAGGTAAGAGAGAGAATCCAGCATTGGTTCTTAAACAAGCTCATTCCTTGAAATGAGAGTTCAGGACGACAAGGATAATACAATATAGCAAGGCATCTGAGGAGGTTGGAGGGGATAGGATACAAAAACCAAGGGAAGAAATTGGCCCCAGATGGGAGTAGGGACGTGTTGTCCATGATAACAGAGGAAAGGCAGAAAGGATGGACAGGACTGCAGATACGTTTATGAGTTGAGGGAATGCCTGTCCAATGGCTCCTATTTTCTCAGTGAAGTAGGAGGCAAGGTTATCTCCTGACCATGCCGGGAGGCAGAGTTGTGATGATCGTGCATTTGTCAAAACTCAGCAAACATATATGTAATTAAGACTTGTGCATGTCATTGTATGTAAATTTTACATCAAAAGAAAAAAACTATAAACAAATATTGAATTCTAGTTTTAACAAATGCCTGTACCTATGTAACCCAAATTTCTATCAAGATACCAAATGTTACCATTACCCCCAGTGGCTTTTAGAACTTCTCTACTTCTATCAAATGTTTCTCTTATTCACCGTCGTATCCTCCTACCTATATCAATGCCTGGCACATTGCACGTGCATCATAAATATTTGTTGAGTAAATGAACATGTGATATAATATTAAATCAGGATCCTTTCCTCCAGGGTTGGGTTTTGTTAGGCATGTGCATTTTATTGAATGAGCAGGATTCCGTAGGATGCAAACATAGAATTCTTTGATTTTTTATTCTGCTGTCTCTTCAAATTCTCTGAGGGCTACTTCTTTTTCTGCCCTCAATGAAATCTCAATGAAGGGCACGCAAATTTCATTCTAAGTTAAAGCTTTTCCTTTTCCCAAGCTCAGTTGTGCTTCAGGATGGAAGCCTGTGGTGAGAGATGTGACACGTTCCACTTTCATTTTCTACCTTTTACATCTCCACCTCCTCTACCTTCACTACTCACTGATTAAGCTTTTAGATTCCTACAGGTTTGGATTGTGAAGGAGAGGGTGGCAGAGCTTCTCAGATGTCTCAGATGTATAACATACGTGAAATCACTTGTGGGCAATCGCATAGGACCCTAGCCCTCAGCCCTTGGACTTCTGAGGGTTCAACCCTCTGCTTGATCCCTTGGGGGCTCAGCTAGGCAGCCCTCTTAGCTGGGATCCCTTTTAAAATGGCTTCAGGCAGAATTCTCCCCCACCAGTCTCTGGGAACATTTTGCTACACTTCATTTATCACATATCTATCCATCCATCCCTCTATCTGTCCAATAATCCATATTATTTTTGGTGCATAACAAAGTAAATTGTTGACATGAGTACACTTTCCCCTGGAAAAAACTCTTGTATCCACAGTTGGTGAAAGTGCAACTTGTTTCTCTCTCTCTATCCTGCCATTGGTTTTCTCAGGAAAGTATCCGATCCCAGATTCCCTCAGACTCCAGGTGACATGTATCAAGTCCTCCAGGTGTTTCCCTGAAAGCTCCTCTCACATAGCTTAGGAGGAGGGGAAGTATCTTTTTTTACCCTGTGGGATGTGTGGGTAGGTGTTAGGTATCGCCAAAGCAATGTTCTCAGTGACTTAGCAGTCCCACCCCCCTTTTTTGGGTTGGAGATAAGTGGTGAATAATGCTGAGCCACAATTTCTTAGCGTATCTTACATGTTAGGGATGTACATGGTAGGGATCTCCCATGGCTTTAGGGTGTAGGGGTACTTGGTATCTAATCTATTGTCCTTTGGGGACCCAGTCAAAACAGCTGGCATCCTTATTGAATGTCGTGTTACACGTTCATTTATTTAACAAATATTTTTTGAGCACTTCTTCAGTGCCAGGCATTGGTCTAGGTAGTGAGGCTATAACAATGAACAAAACAAAGTTCCTTCTCTCATGGAATTTACAATTTAGTGTAGACAGAAAATAAGCATAAAAAAAGAAGATAATTTCAGGTAGAGATGAATGCTGTGGAAGAAGTAAAACATGCTATGTGATTAATGTAGATGGAGGGGGCGGTGGACTACTTTCAGTGGGTCGACCTCTGAGGAGCTGATATCTGACCTGAGATTTGAAGAATACAAAAGGGGAGGAGAAAGACAAAGCAGAGGCCCCAGGAGGGAAAAATCTTGGCATTAGAGGAACCGAAAGGAGGAGACTGGTGGGAGTAAACAATGGTGGGAGGAGAGTGATATGAACAGTGGATGGAACGAGAGATTAGAGCCAAGCCAGCTAGGAACCTGTAGGCCATGGTAAGGAGTTTGGGTTTGATTTTCATTCCAAAAGCCCTTTGGAGAATTATGAAGAAGTGCATTGAATTCATGTTTTGGCTGAATGCTGAAGAGCCATTTAACATAAATGTTAAAATTAATGCTTAATCTCTGGGATATAAAGGCAAATCTGAATGTGTAAGAATTGGATTATTATTACAATTTTATTATTAAAAATTTTAGTAGTCAAACTTTAGAAGTTCAAAATAATGCAGGAACAAATTCTCAGCATTACAGTTCCCACATGTTCTTACAGTCACGATGCTGCACGTTGTGATTTTTAAATAAAAGCCCACTTTCAAGTGAAGTCAGAGGAGGAGCAAGATATTTTTTGGCCAGCTCTGCTGGTATAGGGTGCTTCTGATAGTGATGTTGCCACCTAGTAGGAACTAGTAGGAACTTACTAAGATAAAGTTTTATCTGCTTTATCTCCTGAACTAGATTTGGCCAAGGGAGATTATTCAATTTTGTAGAAGCCCTCTAGAAACTGAAGCTTGTGCTCTGACTGAAAAAGATGCTTTGTGACTATTTTCAGATACAGACCTGAAACTGTTACTCTCATTTAGAGTTTTAATTTCTCATATGTGTATATTTCTGTATGCCTTTTATTATTAAATTGTACATATGTTTATGGATCAAAAGGATATAATTTTCTTCCTAAACTTATCCAGCCAACCTTTCTTATAATCATATTAACTTTCAATTATTTCCCTATTTTGCTATTTAAAGGTTCTCAATAATTTTTTTACATAAAATAATCTTTCACAACCACCATTATTACTGCAGTGTACTCTATGTTTAAACTATTAATAGAATTTCAACATAAGGAGTACATTCAAAATGCTTACCTATATTTGAAAGTACGTATTCATATATTAACAATAATTCTGAGTGACATACCTTGTTCTTATATAGTTATGCTGATTCACCCAGTGAAGTCACCTGATGGGGGTGCTATACCAAGTGTAGGGTTGCTAGTAAGTGAAATAGGAATTTGACAGTTTTTTTTAAAGTTTGGCACCTGAGCTAACCTCTGTTACCAATCTTTTTTTTTCTTTCTCCCCAAAGCCCCCCCAGTACACAGTTGTGTATTCTAGTTGTAGGTCCTTCTAGTTGTGCTATGTTTGGCAGTTTTTTAATTGAGAAATAATTGGCATATAACATTGTATTAGTTTAAGTGTACAACATAATGATTTGATATATGTGTATGTTGCAAATAAGTTTAGTTAACATCCATCACAATTGTAGGGGAGGAAGACACTTCCTCTACCCTCTCTGGGTTCTTCTGGCCAGAGAACGAATTAAATTCACATGAGACAGAATAACAGGAGAAAATTAAACAAAGCTTTATAACATGTATGCATGGGAGAGGCTCAGGCAAGCTGAGCAACTCGCCAAAATAGCTGAAGCCCCCACCTTAAACATCATCTTCAGCTAATGACAAAGGAGGATGTTGGGGGTGGAGGGGGAGTGGATCTTGGGAGATTACCACACAAGTACAATAAACAAATGCAGATTTAAGTCCTTGCCTTTGGCATTGATTAAGAGTTTCTAGAGATAAAGTCATCCCTTCTTCCTGGTATAGAGAGGGAGACATCCTTACAGATGGAGATTTCCTTTACAAATGTAAATGTATGTTAACAAAGGGCAAGCAAGTTCCACTCCTCAGAGCCTCCTTCCTGTCCCAGTTTATTAAAAGTAACCAGCCCAAAATAATCCTCATGCCAAAGAGACATATCTTGGGGTGGCCAATGCCAGTCCCCTACACTTCACACCTACAAATTTTTTTTTTCTTGTGATGACAACTTTTAAGATCTGCTCTCTTAGCAACTTTCAAATATATAAAATATAGTAGTGTTAACTGTGGTCACCATGCTGTACATTACATCCCCAGGACTTTTTTATCATATAACTGGAATTTTGTACCTTTTGACCACCTTTACCCATTTCATCCACCCCCTCCCCCAATGTCTGGCAACCACCAATCTGTTCTCTGTATCTATGAGTTTGAGGTTTTTTTAGATTACACATGTAAGTGAGATCCATCCATGTTGTCACAAATGCAGGATTTCCTTTTTAATGGCTGAATAATATTCCACTGTATATATGTACACCACATCTTCTTTATCCATTCATCCATTGCTGGACATTTAGGTTGTTTCCATGTCTCGGCTGTTGTAAATAATGCTGCAGTGAACATGGGGGTGCAGATATCTTTTCGAGATAGTGATTTTGTTTCCTTTGGATAAAAACCCAGAATTATAATTCCTGGATCATATTGTAGTTGTTTTTAATTTTCTGAGGAATCTCTATACTGTTTACCATAGTGGCTGCACCAGTGGGAATTTGACAGTTTGGCCTTCCAAAGTCCGAGGCTGAAGGGAAAGCTGAAAAGCAGATTTTGGCCAAATAGCAAGGCCAGAATACAGCTAAAGTTGAGTACATATCTTATTTTTTGCATGAGAATTACATGATCTAATGGCAAGAGGGTGGTTAAGATGACAGATCATGGAATCAAAGCTGCATAAAGATAGTATTAACCAAAAATTAGTAAAGGTAATATCTGCATTTTTCAGCATATAAGATAAATCCACCAAAATTCTTATATATTAGTGGCAAACTGATAGGATAAAAGGTCCCATTGATAATATCAGTGTTGTAATGGAAAGATCACTACTAGGCTAAGAGTCAACAATAAGTTGTGTTTAAGTCTTAGCTATACACCCTATAGGCCATGTGTCCTTGAAAGTCACTTAAGCCTCTAAGAGCCTCAGTTTCCTCATCTACACATTGCATAGAGTTGTTGAGAGACCCAAGTTAAGGTAATGAATGTGAGAACATATTGCAAACTCTAGAGGAGTGGTTTTCAATCTGGAAGACTTTTACAACTAAGGTGCTCAGGCCCCTCAAACCAATTAAGTCAGAATCTCTGGAGTAAACAATCTCCCAGTTAGCCAGAGTAGCCATAAAATATTAAGTCAGATCATGTCACTCCTCTTTTCAAACCCTCCAATGGCGCTTCCCATCTCAGAGTAAAAGCCACAGTCCTTAGAGTGGGACTGAGGCCCCAAGATCAGGCTCCCGCCTCCGGCCTCATTTCCTCCTCTTCATCCTCACTCACTCAGCTCCAGCCACACTGGCCTCCTTGCTGTTCCCCTATCATTGCAAACACTTTCCCACCTGGGAGTCTTTGTCCTTGCTGCTTCCACTCCTGGAACACTCTTCCCCTGGTTATCCCACATGGCTCAAGACCTTGCTTCAGGCGTTTCCTTCCCTGACCACCCTCTTTAAAATATCCCTTTCCCCTTACAGCTTTTTCTCCGCAGAGCTTATTACCATCTAAAATGCTTACATTGTATATTTTGTTTGTTTATTGACTCTTTTTCTGCTAGAATGTAAGCTCCATGAGGGCAAGGATTTTGTCTGTTTTGTCCACTGCTGGGTAGTCCTAGTGCTTAGAACACTGCCTAGCACCTAGCCAGCCCTCAGTAAATATTTATTGTTGCGATTCCAAATGGATGCTCTGAGCATGCACCTTACTCAGCCTAAGAACTTCAGTGATGGCTCACTGCCTGCTCCAAATGTATTCTGTGCTTTCCTACCTCCCTGACTTTGCTCAAGTGATTCTTCCTACTTAGCATGCCCTTCCCATCTTGAAACGCGTTTCCTCCATTTCCTGGATGAAAGGATCCTCCTCAAAATTCCTCTAGCTTGTTGTGCCACATCCTGTCTTAAATTGTTTGTGTACTGTGTATAATTATTTATGTAATTATTTTCTTTCTCAGAGTGTACACTCCTTGTTGAGCTTGCCTTTGTAGCTGACTCAGACATTCCCTAGAGGAAGAGAGGTAATTAAATGGTAGATTTAAATGGAAAACCCCCTAGCTCTGGCAAGAATACAGGCTGCATGTGACTAAAATAAAAACAAAAGATGATAACATCCAAAAATAATGTGTGGATGGCAAGATCAACCATACAAAAGATCAATCACAATAAACTGCCTAATTTAATCTAGATTAGGTAAGAGTAAGTTGAAAAGGAATGTGTTTATTGCATAAATGCACTCCGAGAACCAGATAAAAAGTTAAACATGGCGTTCATTTTTATGACAGTGAGGTCTTCAGGCCAAGCCAGCTAAAAACAGGAAATAATTTCCTAGATTTATTGTGATGTCCTTCAGATTATTTTCATGAACTATTCCAAATCTCAGTCTTTTTTGGAGGACACTATCTTATGATAGTGAAAACAATAAATCTCTGACACTTCCCCTTCATTTGGAAGTGCTATATAATCTGAAGTTGAAAAATCTCCTTAAATTCAATGTTTTTCTTGCCCTGCTTTAAAAACCTTTGTTAACAAGCCATCTAGATTTTTTACGTTAGTCACTCTTAACCTCAGCTCCCCAAACCTGGGTTCTTTCTGGAATGTCCTTTCTGAACCAGCAGGAACTCACTTCATCAGCAGGGCCTGATTTTAGGAGGCAGGAATTTATGCAGCTTGACCTGTGAATGTATAACTCTTGTTCACCTTCATATGTTACCAAGTTTCCCTGAGGCTTCCAACCAACTTGACTGAGCAAGACATGTATCCCCAGTCTCAGAGGGAGAATAAGAAGTGCTAGTTAAATAACTAAAGCTAGCAGAGATAAAGCCTCTGAAAAAAATCCTGCTCCAAAGAATACTATCAAAAGAAGCATATATTATAGATGAGAGAATTTGGCTTTTTTTCCTTTTCCTTTGCATAAATAACATCATAGCAATAAGAGCCGAATAAAAAAGAAGGAAAATCACCTACCAACTCACCTTTCTAACACATGAAGGATTTTTTTCCTAGCCTCTGTTCATCCATGTGCATAGACATCTATATGACAGTTTTTATTTATGTAACGTAGAGGCACTCAGGCCTGTTGTACAATGGAGGGTCAGTCCACTCTCTAGATATAATGTAGGAAGAAGTCACTTCCCCCTTCACCCCCCGCCCATTCTGGGGCCTGTACAAAGGAGATCTAGGAGCTTGGGAGGAACCTGAAGCAGACTGGGAAAACCTGAGAGAAAAGGCCCATGACTGATCCCAAGGTATGCCTCACTCAGCCTGATGCATGACCCAGGAGGTCCAGAGATCCATCGCTGACCCTAGAACACAACACCATTTCTCCACGAGACCCCAGACATCATTTCTATCCCTTTAAACAATGGCTGGAATCTTCATGTTGGCAATTGTATCAAATCCATACTCTAACCAAACGAGGCCCTGTATTATCTTGGCCTGTGGGTAGAAGGTGGTATTCAATAAATGTTGAGAGGAAAAAGGTAATAATATAAAATCCTAAGATTATGTTGGAGATACAGAGAAGGCCTCGATACTCCCCTGTGGTGATTTGATCCCCAAAGACACATCAGCACCAAAGTCAGCAAGAAACTACACAGACAAGTCGTTTTTATTGTCTCACTTGCTTATAAAACCCCAGCCTCTTCCCCAGTCCTTCCACAATCTGAGCTGGCAGAACTCCTAAGGAAGACAACTGTAGCAAACCCAGGCTTGTTGTTTCTGGCTCCCCTGCCCTGTTTCTTCAGGTTGTATTGTAACAGGCCAGCCGTTCACCTGCCAACAGACTTTGACGTCTCTGGATTCCCAGCTGTGCTGAGCCCTAACAGGTTACATCTCACAGGCTTTGAATTGCTCAAGGTCTCTGAAAGAGAAACAACAGGAACAGGAGCCCCTGGCAGCCGAGAATAATGATCTGTAAAGGCTGTTCACAAGGATCCACTACTGAGTAGTAATAATAACAATAGCTTCCATTGATTGTGCCAGAAACAGTGCTGAGCCCGTTACAGAAAGTATTTCATTTAATCTTCACAAAAATCCTGAAGGTAGGAGTTATTGTCTTTTTCTTTTCCAGAAGGGGAAACTGAGACTTAGATATCTTAATTAGCTTACATAAGTTCCAGTATAGTTAGAAAGTGGCAGAAGTAGAATTTGAATGCAGCAAGCAAAGGGGCTGCTACGTGAGGAGACCACTGTTTCCTGTTGGGGAGCCTAATGCAGGAGCTCCTTAACAGTTTGCCCTGGGCCTCAGACCTATGAGTTCACGTGTGCCCTTCCCTGACTGTGATTTGAGTCCTGTTTGCTCCTCGTTCCAACCTGAAATGCCCTGGAGCGTAGAACAACCTCAAACCCGGTAAAGTGATCAGACTGGGACAGAAAGAGGCAGTAAAGCTGGGACAGGGGGTGGTTCCTGTGGCAAGTTCACGCACCGATCACAAGGAAGTGGTTTTGGATGTCCCTATCAACTGAGATCAAAGAAGAGTGGCAGCCGCTGCAGCAGAGCCACTCCCAAGACTCAGATGTCGCTACGTCTCAATTTATTTTCACGGGACGCAAGAAAAGCTCTTGTCTCCTTTGCAGGTAATAAATCTGTCCATTCCAAGTGATGGAAAACTAGTGTGTTTGCGAGGAGGAAAGGAGGGGGACAAGGAATATGCACTGGGGGAACAAAGAAAGGATAGGAGAAATAAGAGCAACAACCAGAGAGGGGACAGTGAAGGCCTTGCGAGGCACCAGGGGCATGGTGTAAAGCGCTCCTGTTTCCCAACTTGCCCTTCACAAAAGCCTGACTGCAGAGCCAGCCCTGGGCCATGAACAGGAAAGAGGTGGTGGGTAGGGAGAGCAGCAGGTGGAGGGCAGATCTGATAGGATCCCACACACACCTACGCTTCCCTCATCCCCACCCCACCTCAAGTCTCCCTTTCTTTCTCTCCTGTTCTTCCTTTCCCGTTCTGCCCCTCCCTTTTCACTTCCCATCTCTCTATCCTTTACTTTTTTCTTCGCTGCCTGTTGTCTGACCCTGTAAATGCTCTACTCAGAAGCGTGCAGCCCTAAAAGAACTGCTAGCCCTATCACCGCAGTGTGACTCATTAGTACGTTGGTATACTGGGAAATGAACTGAGTGAGACATTTAAGTCCAAAGGGTCCAGTGTCCCTATTCTCACTGAGGTCAAGTCCTGTGGGTTAGCAGTTAATAGCATTGTACGCTTTCAAAGGTGTAACTCAGTCCTGAATCTTTGCCTACTCCACCCAGGACCCTGTGGTGGCCTTTGAACTGTGTCTTGTGTAATATCTTGCAATTCCACTGCTGCAGGGGAAAGATGTTTGCATGCCATGGGAACCTGTGACTCAGTGCTCTGACTCTTATTCCTGCTGAGACCTAGGTTGGTGTCTTTATACCTTTGTGTTCTTGAAATTGTCTGTTAGTGTGATTAGTTTGGATTTAGTTTTAAAGGCTAAGGTATTCTTTTTACTGCCAGGGGAGAGTGTGTTCTGAGGGGAATGTACTGTATTCAGAGGGAATATAGTACAATGCTAATATATAGACAGTTGGACAACAGTAGGTGGTAAAATTCACTCTCTAGTACTGTTAAAGTGCTAGACCATTCATTCATTCATTCAACACATATTTAAATATGTCAGAAGTGATACATGCTATAAATAAAATTAAAGTTTGGTAAAGGGATAAAAAATATAGGAGGGCTATATTAGATAGGTCGGTCAGGAAGCCCTCACTAAAAAAGTGACATTTAAGCAGAGCTCTGAAAGAAGTAAGGGAGTGAGACATGCAAACATCTGGAGAAGAATGTTCCAGAGAGAAAGGACAGTAAGTGCAATGGTCCTGAGATGGAAATGAGCTTGGTGAGTTTGAAGAACAGCAAGAAGGCCAGTCAAATCATAACAGACTCAGGAGGAAAATAGCACAGTCACAGAGGTATGCAGAGGCTGCTAAGCTCTAATAAATAGTTTTGATTGGATTGTAAATGTGATGAGAAATCGCTGAAGCATTTGAACAGGAGAGTCACCAGATCAGATTTGTTTTAGAAAGATCACTCTGGCCTCTGGTTAAATAATAGACCTCAGAGAGCAGGAGTGGAAGCAGGAAAGCAAGTTAGAAGGCTATTAGAGCAGCCAAAGTAAGAGAGGATGATGGCTTTCTGATTTGGGATATATTTTGTAGATAGAGATAAGAGGACTTAGTGATGGATGTGGGTTGTGAGGGAAAGAAAGGATTCAATATCTCTTCTAGGTTTTTAGCCTGAGCAATGGTGAATGATGGAGCCATTTACTGAGATCGGAAAAATTTGGGAGGAAGGTAATAAATCCAGTGTTCAGTTTTGCAAGTGTTAAGTTTGAGATTGCCTAAGACACCCAAGGGGAGATGCCAACTAGGCAATTGTAAAGCAACTCTGGAGCACATTGAGAGGTGATGCTTACTGTGATATTGACTAAGACACACTTCTTACCACCACTGTTAGTTGAGATTTGAATTTCAAAAGGGGAATTCACCTCCTGTGAGGGCATGAGACTCGCTCTTGCAGAGCCCTACTCTCTGTCTCAATGCTACCTGTGGGGGAGTATTAAATGAGACGTTAAGGGATCACCTGGCTTATGTAGTTCACAGTCAAATCCTCCAATAGTGCCTTTTGAGCAATTAATATTTGACATTTTAAAAGGACCCCAACTAGTGGGACCACGCGCTCCTTTAAATATTGTTCATAAACGAGGCAGGAACTTTTGCCAACAGAAGCAGCTGAGCACAAGGAATTCATGTTCTGTAATATCTGCAGATCATTTTCAAGCATACTAACCACTTTTGGAGGATGTGGTGACTCACAGACTTAAAGATGTAGAGCGTGGATTCTCGATGAGGAAAAGCCCACCTTGAAAGAGCAAGCTATTCAAATGCTGCTGAATGGAAGCCCAGAATTTACGCCTTTGGGTCACATCACCTGACATCAGATGATCTGGATTGTTCACAGAACCGTGAGGTTCAAGGATTGCATCCTATTCAAAAGGTTGAGGATATGTGCCTCAGGATACTTCAGGGTATTTAACAGGATTAATAAATAGCCATGCACACAAAAATGGAAGATTTATTGTAGCCATGGTGTTTCAAGAACCAATAAAGACTTCACCCACAATATTTTCTCATGAGGTGTTTTGCCAGAATTACCAGATAAGCTAAGACTTCATGTTCATGTTTAACATTACAATGTTCACACAGCTAATCTTGCCAGGGACTTCTTTGTGGAGAGGTTATCACCCGTCCTTCCTAGAGATGAAGACTTTTGGGAAGGAACACAGGAGCCTGGGTGCAGAACGTCTGTGCCATTAGAAAGCCTGATTGAAAAAGGTGTTGGCAGAATTCTCAAAGTATTTCCCAAAAGACTGGAAGCTTAAATAGCTCCTTCTGGCTTTGTCCCCTTTAACTGGGTCAAGTCTGTTTGGAATCTCCTCCTTCAAGGGAGTTGCTCACCAACTAGACCCCATTATTGTACTCATTCACTTGAAAACTAGACAGATATATTTTTGCTATTAGAAAAACATACAAAGAGCTTGGTTATCTTACCAAACAAGGTTTCTTCAAATCAGTCGCAGGTAACACCATGGGCTGTATCTATTGTGTATCTGGAGTCATTAACGACAGGCATAGGCTTTGAATGGGCCAGGTCAGAGTTTTGAGTCCAGCTTTGCCACTTACTGCTTTGGTGCAAACTCAGGATAATGACAGTACCCACATAATAGGGTTACTGTGAGAATTAGATGAGTTAACATCCTCAAAGAGATTAGAAGAGTACTGGAACATAGTAAACACACAATAAATGTTAGCTATTGTTATTGTTAACATCATTATTTTTAAAGCTGATTGGCAAAGAGATATTTTGGAACTATAGACCCAATACAAATAAGATCTTTAAGTAGACCCTCATTACCTTTCTGCAGTCAGTTAACACCATGTTATTTGTAACTTCAGAGAATGCAGTTTGATATAAATCTTGAGCTAGTTCAAGGTTGTCAGGGACTTATATTTTTTAAATAGAGGTGAAATTCAAATAACATAAAATTAATCATTTTAAAGTATACAATTCAGTGGCATTTAGGACGTTCACAATATTGTGCAACAATCACCTCTATCTAGTGCCAAACCATTTTCATCCCCCCCAAAGGAGACCTCTACCCATTAAGCAGCCATCCCATTCCCTTCTGCCCCCCATCCCCTGGCAACCATAAACTGCTTTCTGTCTCTATTGATTTACCTGTTCTGGATATTTCATATAAATAGAACCATACAATATGCGACCTTTTGTGTCTGGCTTCTTTCACTTAGAGTGACTTACTATTGAAGGTGAAACTGCAGATCCCCAAAGAATCACCATCTCATCATCCCATCATTGCTGAGATCTTTGGAATTTTCCAATGCTTAATGAAGACCCTGGTCTCTAGGATCTCAGATTCTGTCCTCTGTTAAAGAAATGCTTGAATCAACAGTCGATGGGCTCTTGGGAAAACTTCAGGATGTTCTAAATCATTTCAACATATTAAGTATCTGAGACAAATGATGCCTCAATGTCTGGAGATTTTGACAATGGTGAAGTTCAATGTTGTCATTTTATAGAAAAGGACTTTGAGCCTAGTGTTGTTTTCTTTGGCTACCGTAAGACATTTACAATCCCTGAAGTGCTTATTGCAAAAACAATTTCTCTAAGGAGAGGGTATAATGTGCTAGGGCCTAATGAAAGACGTAGTCCCTGACTTCAAGCTTCTCATAGTCCACTGGAGAAAAAAGACAAATGACCAGACAGTATATTACTTATACTTATTATACAGTATAATAAGTACTGTGCTTGAATTAAGCACAGGGTGCTATGGGAGCACATGTGAAAGTAGCTTACCCCATAGGAGACATTGGAGGGGTACTCCTTATACTGTTTCTTCCACAAACAGGTGACTCACTGCATTGCCAGTGGAAAAGCAAATTTTATACATCATCAGGCAAGACTTTTCAGAATGCTAAATGGTTATTGGCTTTGGGGCCTGTGCTAATTTATTATCATAAAGAAAGCACTGTGAGCCAGCCCTGATGGCCTAGTGGTTAAAGGTCAGCAGTGTCACCACTTCAGTGGCCTAAGTTTGATTCCCGGTTGCAGAACCACACTGCCTGTCTGTTGGTTGCCATGCTGTGGTGGCAGCTCACGTAGAAGAACTAGAAGGAATTACAACTAGGATGCATGCAGTGGGGCTTTGTGGAGGAAAAAGAAAAAGAGAAAGGTTAGCAACAGATTTTAGCTCAGGGCAAATCTTTTCCTGCAAAAAAAAAGGAAAAAAAGAACACTGTTACCACAGGCACTTCTCCTTATCTTACTGGTGTTCTGTTTGGTTACTAATGCCATGTGGTGTTAAGGTACAGATTGCAACCTAAGGAGAATGTTCCTTATTGTATGGAACTGATGTTCCATACTTGCTAGTATTGACAGAGTTATTTTCTCCTTAAACTATTTAACAGTGTAAACTCATCACAGGTTTTTTGGGGACTCTATTCTAAGAGTAAGTGTATTAATTATGTTCTGTCTCAATGCTCCGCTACAATCATGACTCTGCTCCCATTATTTGCAACATACAAATATTGTCACACTTGGCCCTGTTGTCTATGTGCAGTATCAATCTGCAGCTGGATATCAGCTGATAGTATCACCAAGTCCTCCAGCATTATGGGTATAGCCATTTTCATAATATTTAAATAAAAATGCCTCTGAGCACCATCTCTCATCTCTCCTTCTTCCCAGGGACTCTTGGGCTTCCATTTCTCCTAGTCACTTCCGATTCTCGTGTCCTGCTTCTGCTGAATTCTCCATCCTTGCCCTGCATCTCACCCTCTGTATGTGCTGTCCCTTTTCTGCACCACATCACCCCATGTTGTACACATCTGATCCCTCCACACCCCAAAATACTATTGATCAAAGCAACGTTAAAATGTTTAGAGACAATCAAAATGTTTAGAGACAATCGAATGCAGCACAGGTGAGCAAATAGCTTAAAATTGAATATTTCAGTCTGTTCCAAAGTCCCTATGGCCATTTCTCTCGAGCTATTTTTTCCCCACCTCTTTTTTTCTCTCCTCTAATTTCCCTCAGAACTCAAATTTTCTATTCTCCTCTTATGCAGAGCCCTCCACGTCATTCCAATGCATGCTAAAGTTTGAGAAGCCTTGACTTAAGCAAACTTTGAGTATATATTTATAATACGCACACATGTACAGATCTCCTTCATCATTTTTTTTTTAAAGATTTTATTTTTTTCCTTTTTCTCCCAAAGCCGCCCGGTACATAGTTGTATATTCTTCGTTGTGGGCCTTCTAGTTGTGGCATGTGGGATGCTGCCTCAGCGTGGCTTGATGAGCAGTGCCATGTCCACACCCAGGATTCTAACCAACGAAACACTGGGCCGCCTGCAGCGGAGTGCGTGAACTTAACCACTCGGCCACGGGGCCAGCCCCTCCTTCATCATTTTTAATGGTTGTCTGAATTTAATGATTCCATACTGATGGACATTTAGGTTGCTTCCAATTTTAATATACTAACATATACTAGAAGAGTACATGGAAAAATCACAACAGTTATGAGAAGATCTAGCTATTTTAGTTGAAATTTTTTTCTTAAAACATTCCTTCAAGGTCAGCCCTGTGGCATAGCGGTAAAGTTTGGCACACTCTAGACTTTGGCAGTCTGGGTTCACAGGTTCAGATCCCAGGCACAGACTACACCAGTCGTCAGCCATGCTGTGGCAGCATCCCACATACAAAATAGAGGAAGATTGACACAGATGTTAGCTCAGGGCAAATCTTCCTCAGCAAAAGAAAAAGAAAATTCCTTCAATATTATAATATTATTTAACAACAAATACAAATTGGAAGAGAGAACAATGTTAGGTGAGCTCCAGGAAGAAGGGAGTTAAGGATTCTCCATAGAGGGTAAATGGAGCACACTGTGGTAGAAGCTCCATGAGGACAAGGACCATGTCTGATTTGCCTTCTTCCATATGCCCAGGGCCTTGAACAGTGCCTGACACAGAGTACGTGCTTAGTAAGTATTTAATGAATGAATGGATTCATTAATTAAGTGCTGCTGAGTCTGGATTTGCCACAGATCAAGCTCTGGGACTTGAGCTTTTGGAGCAGTCAGGACTATAACTGTGGCCCTACTTTGTGCCCAGAGCTTGTCTGCTTTCAGGAGATGCTGATGACAGTACTGCAGTAAGGAGCCGGGTGTGCATTTCAGCACAAATCCTTGTTTGCTCCTTTCTTCCAAAAGACCCTATCTATGACCCATCAGTAGGCAGCAGTCTGGTTCTACACCAAATGAATGCTGGAAGATTCTCAGCAATTACTGTTAGTTTTTATTTAGTTTTAATAATGGTATAGTTATTACATATGTACTTAAAAACATATCAAATAAATATACATCAAAATTACGAGGATGGGAGAGTTGAAGAGCCTCTTGTCCCCTTTGGTACAGCAGAGCACTCTCTGGATCCCAGTCCTTCTTACATTTTAACATACTTAGTGCCACCAGTCATCTCTTCCCTCTCCTGTCTCTTCAATCTCTACTTCTTTTCTGGATTTTTACCCTCTGTATTTAAACATAATTCAAATATCTTCCATAATTAAAGATCAAACACACCTCCCTCAGCTCAGATACCTCCTCCAGTAATTGCTCTATTTTTCCCTTTTCTGTAACAGCCAAACTTGTCAAAAGAGTTGCCTATTTTTCTCTCTACATTTCTTTGCTTCTCTCTCAATCTACTCCAGTCTGGCTTCTGTCATCATTCAACCTTAATGTCTGATGTCACAAAATTTGGTATGTGCACTTCAGCTGTTAAAAGAACACCTTCAGAGGGCCGGCCCCGTGGCTGAGTGGTTAAGTTCACGTGCTCTGCTTCAGCGGCCCAGAGTTTCGCCGGTTCAAATCCTGGGCGCAGACATGGCAATGCTCATCAAGCCGTGCTGAGACAGCATCCCACATGCCACAAGTGGAAGGACCCACAACTAAAAAATTTACAACTGTGTACTGGGGGTATTTGGGGAGAAAACGGAAAAAAAAAAAAAAAAGATTGGCTCAGGTGCTAATCTTTAAAAAAAAAAAAAAAAAAGAACAGCTTCAGCCCAGATACTCCTCTTCAGGGAGACTTATATCAAAAACTTACTGACATCTCTATTTGGATAGTCCATGGTTGCCCCGAACTTAGTATGTCCCAAACAGAACTCACCATCTTCCTCCAGACCTGTGGTCCTCCATGTTGATGAACCACTAATATTGACCCAAACAAGAAACACCTGAGTGATGTCTTTTTATTTTTAAACTACTTTATGGAGACATAATAGACATACCTCAATAAAATGCACATCCTTACTGATCTGCTTTTTTGTCACTATAGATTAGTTTGCAGTTTTTAGAATTTTATATAAATGGAATCATATAGCATGTATTTTTTTATTTGGCTTCTTTCATTCAGTGTAATTATTTCGAGATTCATCCATGTTTTTATGTATATTAATAGTTCATGCGTTTTTATGAGTTTATTCCTTCGGTGAGTAGCATGCCATTGTATGGATATATCGTCATTTGTTTATTCAGTCCCTGTTGATAGCCATTTGGGTTGTTTCCAGTTTTTGGCTATTACAAATAAAACTGGTATAAACATTCATATACAAGCCTTTGTATGGACATATGCTTTCATTTCTCTTGGTTCAAATTCTAGGAGGGTAATGTCTGGGTTGTATGGTAGGTATGTTTTAATTTTAATTTTTAAAGAAACTGCTGGGTGTTACTTTTGACTTTCTGTAGCAGTCATGGTTGGCTACTTTCCCAACAACTCTCTCAGCCTCCACTCCCTACTCTTCATTGCCTCTTCCCCAGCAGATGCTGAAAAGGTGACATTTGCTTTCCCAGCACCCTTTGCAGCTGCAGGCTGGGCATGTAGTTCCACCTTGCCTCAGGGACCTGAAGGGAAGTCAGCGGAGGGTGTGGAATGGGGAGGGAGATTCTGGGAAGGTACAGACGGGATGTACCAGAAGGATCCTCTGACAACACCTTTCCCTGCAGGGGTGGGGTCCAGAGAACCAAGGGGACATTCCCTCTCCCTGGAGGCTGCAGCCCCCTTCCACATGAGTCTCCAGGTACCCAGGATTCCGAATTCCCCATCTTCACCGCCCTGAGCCCCTCCAGAATCTGAGATGGCCTCTTCCTGTCTGTCCCCTGATGGTGGACAATGTCGATGAAAATAACCCATAACCAATCTGTAAATGAAAATTTGGGTGAGTTTATTCTGAGCTGAAATCTGAGGACCATGGCCCAGGGCCTTTCTTCCCAAAGGAAGAAAGGGCACTGAAGAAGTGGGATGCACAGAGTGGTTGTATACCCCCAAACAGGGTGTTTCACATGTGATTGAAATGTCCCTCCCACAATAGTCACAGGATTGCCCTGCCAGCACAGCACTTGATGGACACAGCAGGTAGTAGGTCTGCTATCTTGATGGGCGTATCAGGAGGCAAGTGTATTGTCTCGAGCTGGGCGTCACAGGTGAGTGCAGCAATCAGTTTCTAGCCTAAGGAAAGATGCTTAATCCTTAAGGAGACGCCAAAGTTGGGAGGGGGCACCTTTATCTCAGGGGCCTTTGCTCTTGCCATAGGGAATGTCTAAAGCAGATATACAAGGCATGCTCAACAGCCACGGTCAGGCCCTTTTGGAAAGACAAGGTCAGGCCGATTTAGGTTTATACCAAATGGCTTCCTCATATTCTCCAATATATCCTATTGCTTGCCATTTTTATTTGTCACAGGGGAGGCCATTTGCAGAGGGAAATGCTCTGGGGTGTCCACACGCATGCATGTAAAGTCCCTAATGGTGCAGGATGTAGCCCACGATGGGGATAGTGGGAAGGCTTCACTTGAATTCTTGCCCAGCAAAGGTTAGAGGTGGGACAGTTGGGTCTTGCAGCAGACATTCTGCGACCATGAGCACTGCAGCACCAGCTTGCTGAGGATTGTCCTTAATAACACCTTGGGAGCCCCAAACCCTCCCCTGAGCCTCCTTGCCTCTGGTTTGTGTCACTTTTAGTTGAGTCCTCTTTTCCTTGGAGCTTAGAGCATCCTAACTGATACTCTCCTCTTTCCTTCTTTCTGACTTCTTTCAGTCAATCACAAAGTCCTTTTACTCCTTTTTCCTTAATAGTGCTCAAATCTGTCCAGTTCTCACAACCCATCTGCCACTGCCCTAGGACGGCCACTGTTACCTGATTACGGCAAATTCTGAATGTTCCGCTCACAGGGCAGCAGCTAAGTACATCTTGCCTGGAGTCACCGGGTTCAAATCCCAGCTTGCTCCTTACCAGCTTAGTGACTTCTCTGTGCCTCAGTTAGAAGTACTTTGCTGCCAAGACTGTTGTCAGAGTAAAATGCAATAAAATATGTGGAACATTTAGCTCAGTTCCTGTTTTTTTTTTTTAAAAAATGTCTATCATCTTTTTTCCCCCTAACATCCCTGTAATTTCTTGTGTTGTTTGCTTTGTTTAGAAAACTTTTCCCAGATGTCTCCAACTGGTTAGATCCTGCTTGTTTTTAAATCTCAGTTGAGGTGCCAGCTCCTTCAGGAAGCATTTCTTGATTGACCTATGCTTTACCTTCCCTGGCAGGGCACAGCTGCTTCACCTTGCTGAAGCGCTCTATCACAGTGCTCATCACGCTTTATGGCTATTATTATTACTATTATTTTGCTTCTAAATCCTGCACCAGTAATGATAAACTCTTTGAAGGCAAGGGCAGTGTCTTTAGCACTGAAAAAAGTTTATTGACATGAAGTCCAGGAGGAGATGTGTCAATTAAAACTAGGAGCCTGACATACTGTATGATTCCAACTATATGACATTCTGGAAAAGGCAAAACTATGGAGACAGGAAGATGATCAGTGGTTTCAAGTGGTTTGAGAGGAGGGAGGAATGATTAGGTAAAGCACAGAGGATTTTTAGGGCAGTGAAACTACCCTAGTACATAGTGTATGGCGGATGCATGTCTTTTTATATTTGGCAAAACCCACAGAATGTACAACACCAAGAACGACCTTAACGTAAGCTATGGAGTTTGGGTGATTATGGTGTGTCAATGTAGGTTCATCAATTGTGACAAAGGTACCACTCTGAGCATACCCAACTGAGACGTGTCAGTTTGACACTCATGCCTCCTGTGGGCCAGGTGTTGGGGATGTGACTGTGAAGAAATCATCCTTGCCTTTGTGGAGGCAGACATTAAACAAATAATTATGCAAACTATTTATGTATTTACCATTTAAGAAGTGCTGTGGAGCACAGGGTCTCCCCTGAGAAAGTAAAACGTATGGTGATTCCTGAAGGACAGGGAGGAGTTAACCCAATAGTAAGGTTCTTCAAAGAGCCTAAGGACCCTAGTGAACAGCATGTTCACATGAACAGCGAGGCAGAAAGGAAAGTAGGTACAGGTAGGGCCAGACAAGTTGGAGCACAGTGAGCTAAGGAGATGAGACTGGGGAGGTGAGCAGAGGGCAGACAACATAGGGCTTAAAGCCATGGTTGGGGTTGGGAGTTGCGTCCTAAGAACAGTGGGAAGCCATCAAAACATTTTCAGTAGCAGAGTGATATGACCAAATGTGAATTAAAAAAAACATCTCTCTGGCTTCTGTGTAAGAAAATGGATCAGAATGGACAATCGGAAAGTGGTTAGACCAGGAAGGAGAGTACTGCAACCATCCAGGTGAGGAAGGCCATATAGCAGATGTGAAACACTTAGCTCCTTGCAGACATACTCTACGTGGCCGTGACCAAAGCAGACAGAGGGGGAAGAGGAAAATCATGTGCAAAAGACAGGAAGTGTAAGCAGACAGTTCATGGAACAATAAAGCTGAACAAATTGATGTAGATCACGATAGAATGCTTTTTAAATAATATCACTTTCATAACAATGATAAGTAATAATCAAATAATAACCATAGTACTTAATATTTATTCAGTAATTGTGCTAGGCAACTGTTCTATGCCCTTTACACAGATTAATTAATTCCATCGTTGTTCTAGTTATCTATTGCTTCACAACAAACCACCCTAAAACTTAGTGCTTAAAACAACTAGAGGGGCCGGCTCCATGGTCGAGTGGTTAAGTTTGCACTCTCCGCTGCGGCGGCCCAGCGTTCAGATCCTGGGCGTGGACATGGCACCACTCATCAGGCCACATTGAGGCGGCATCCCACATCCCACAACTAGGAGGACCTGCAACTAGGATATACAACTATGTACAGGGGGGGTTTGGGGAGATAAAGCAGGAAAAAAAAAAAAAAAAAAAAAGATTGGCAACAGTTGTTAGCCCAGGTGCCAATCTTTAAAAAAAAAAAAAAAAACTAGAATAGGGGCCGGGCCCTTGGCCGAGCTGTTAAGTCTGAGTGCTCTGCTGCGGCAGCCCAGAGTTTCGCAGGTTCGGATGCTGGGCGCAGACAGGGTACTGCTCATCCGGCCACGTTGAGGCGGCATCCCACATGACAACTAGAAGGATGTGCAATTAAGATATACAACTATGTATTGGGGGTATTTGGGGAGATAAGGCAGGAAAAAAAAAAAAACTACAATGTATATTTTGCTCCCAAATCTGCAGCTTGACAGGGCTGAGGGGTTGGGGAAAGTTCATTAATGCTCCACTTGGTGTCAGCTGGGGCAGCTCAAAGTCTGAGAGCTAGTATGTGAAGCTCGCTCGCTCACGTGCCTGTGATTGATGCCAGCTGTGGGCTGCAACTCTCTGTCTGCTCTCCTATTGTTGCACTCCACACACTGTCTTGCTGTGTGTTTGCTCACACGTCCAATTCTCTGCTGGACTCTGAGCGCCTCCAAAACATAAAACATTTCTTATTTGTCTTTGTATCACCTCTGTTTGGGGCACCATCCACACAGTGGGTGCTCCATAAAATTCATTGAATAATGAACAAATGAGTGAATTCTGATCCTCACTTGTAGAATATTTTCCTTTACCGTATCTTTGTAGGAAACTATCCATCCTTTGTTGGAACACTTCTAGGGACTGGATTTTTACGACTTTGCAAGGCTACAACATTATCAGGAAGTTTTTCTTTATTCTTAGCCCAAATCTGTTTTTGTGTAACTTTTACTCTGTGGTCCTAGTCAGGACTCGTAGAACTCCATCAAATTAGTCTAAGCTAACTTCCATAAGACATCCATCCCCTCGGTGATAACTATCAAATCCCATCTAAACCTTCTATAAGCTCAACACCCCAGTTTCTATCATTGTTCTTCATGGATGTGGTTTCCATGGTTACCTCATTCTTGATTCATTCTTTGATAGTCATTGTGGTTCATAGAGATCGAGGACAAAATGCTTGGAGAAATATTCATGGTGAGCCTGTGGATACAAAGGAATGAAGTGGGATAGAAAACCATTCTGAGACCATCATAAGCAAGTGGGCTACGAAAAGAAGTGCAGGATGGTACTGAGGGGCGAGGACATGGGATGAGACTTGGGGACTCCATCCTGTCATGGATCTTCCTGGATAGGCTGATCCTGGTGAGAAGCAGATGGAGAACATCTGGGAAGGTAATCTGAGGCACTGACTGATTAGAAACGGAAAAGGAAAACAGGAAAAGTGGAGAGCTCTGTGGAAACCAAGTTGCCCACTTGTGTCTTAAAATAGTGTTTCTGGAAGCATAGTTTGCAGATCATCTTCCTAAGAATCTCATAGCCTGCTGGCGAGCATGCAGTCCCTGAGCCCAGCGAATATGTGTTCTTCACAGACTCCAAGGTAATTCTTAAGTACATGGAGAATCTTGTTTTAAGGGCTGGGGTAAGATGGGGACTGCTCATAGTCAGATTTAGAAAAGTGTTTTTCAAATTGTTTCACAAAGCTAAAGAATCTCATGTTTTTCAGAAATTTCTCTGAAATATAAAAAGTCCCAGATCAAGTGTTCAGTCTGTGTGCATTCCATCCCCATCAGTCCTTATCCCAACCCATAAGGGCCTGAAAAACAATAAAAAAGAGCTGCTTTTGTGAAAAAATCCTGTCACAATAACCCTTAGAGAAAGGCCTCCTGCCCTGCAATCCCCCACCCCCAGGAAAAAAGCAGTTGAAGAATTCAGACTCATTATACATTCTTTCCATTCTCCATCCTCAGCTTTACTGAAATATTACATCTTTTCCTCTTTTCTACTGATGGATTTTAAGATAGATTTTCCAATGAAGTTTTAGATAAACAATGAATGGAAAGTGTCAAGTATGGTTGTAGCAAATGTAGATTTTTTTGCTTAGAATAAGAGAGAAACTAAAAGGGAATTTATCTAAAAATACGGTTTTTGCTTTTAGCAAAATATTTTAAGAATACTTACTGAATGTCCTGAGGAAATATCAATGCACATTTTTTCTTAAGTTGTAGCAGGTGAAAATCTGTCATTACTACACAAAAATATAAGGACCAATTTTTCACATGTCAAAAGATTCTTGCTTTAATAAAATGATTTTGCGATAACATTTCTTTGAATAGAAGCCTTTGCCTTTTAGCCTGTCTCCCCCAACTATTAAAGCATTTACTTACAGAACAGAGGGAAGGTCAGTGAGAAATGGCTTCTTTTAATGAGATAGTGCCGATGAGATAGTCTGAAATGGGGAGAAAGCAGTAGTTATAATTTCACCGTAAGTCATCTGAAAGAGAAAAAAATGGATTCAAAGTGGATTCACCTACAGACTTTTAGAAGCACTGCTTGAGAAGAAACACAGACTACAATGCTCACTGACTCCTCAAATACTTATTAAGATTACCTACACTGTGCCAGCTGGGGATAAAGAGGTGGCCGAGACAGGCACAGTCCCTCCTCACCAGGGCCCAGTGCATTTAATTACAATGGTAATGAATGCTACCAATAAGAAGTATAAAATGCTTTGAGAATGAATTTTCATCACTTGAATGTCAAGTTGAAGTTAACCTTCAATGAGGGGATAAATTTAAAAACGGTTTTTCCAACTTTCAGTTTAGACTTACCTCTTTGCTTCAAAATTTTGAGAGTTGTTTGGAAGAGTGATTTTTTAAAACATAAAGTATGTGCCAAAGCCTGGTTATAAGACTAAGACTAAGAGAGGACTTCTTGCTTCCCGGTGGCTTGGCTTCGCTGGTATGGTTTCCAACAAGCTCCTCTGAGGGCAAGGAAATTCCCATTTATTGAGTGCTGCCTTTGTCGGAGGAATTGGACCCATTTTGCCCAGCAACCCTAAGAAGTGTAGGTCACTGTGCTCCTTTTGCAAAGGAGAAAACTAAGGCTAAGAGAGATGAAATAATTTGTTTCAGGTCAGCAGAGCCTGTCCTTGCCCCTGCACTAAGCTATATAGTGGAGGAGGCGAAAGGGTGACAGATAAAAGGCTAATTTCACTGAAAATTAGTCTATTCTTAGTGCAGCTAATGGGTTGAACCAAAGTAATTAGAGCCAACAAAATGCTGCCTTTTTATCAAAAGTAAATGTAGGGTCTGTAGATGAAAGAACAACTTGAGGTTCTTGAGAGAGAAGCAATAGTTGAGATTTTGTGTGCAATATAGTTTGTAATAAAATTAGACTGTACTGAACTGCATGAAAGAGACTGAGCATTGCACTTCAGGCACTTTATGAAGGTGTTTGTTTTACCTTTAGCAAAGTTTGTAATAGGTAATGAGGTAAGGTTATAGAGAATTTATTTTGTGAAATCCAAAAAAAAAAAAATTGCACAATGTCAATTTACACAAGGACTTAAAGCTTTTGATTTCAAGCAAGAAGTGAAGGGAGGAGCTAAAGTAATTGGATCAGAGAAATCACAGAAAACCAGAATTAAGATTTGTCAAGAAACCGTAATATGGAAAATCAAGATTTGCATCCTCCAGAAGAAGCATTGGTTGTAATAACAGAAAGCAATAACCACCAGTGTTAGGAAATTCTAATCTTAGCTCTGCTACATCTGCCCAATGAGGTCCAGATGCCAGCTACTCAAAAGAGTTTGAAGATTTTATCAAGTCCCAAAGCAGCTGGTGAGAGTCAACATATGATTCATTCT
The DNA here is from genome assembly GCF_021613505.1 of Equus quagga. Classification (NCBI taxonomy): domain Eukaryota; kingdom Metazoa; phylum Chordata; class Mammalia; order Perissodactyla; family Equidae; genus Equus; species Equus quagga. The sequence goes on from NC_060268.1 coordinate 45,200,709, forward strand.
AAATTCAGACCTGCCAGGCCTCATCCACCAAGATGGCCAGCAAGAGGGTGGGAAGCTGGGAGCCGAGAGCTAGGGGCTGCGATGGAGACAGATTGAGATTCACCTTGAGTTTTTATTCTCTACCAAACTGTCACCCTATGTCTTTAATTTGCAGCCCACTTCTCAGTGTAAGTAAGGACATGCTAAGGATACATTTGTGTGCATAGAAATATATGTTATATATTATAAACAATATTATAGATAATATTTAGTGATACTATTCTGTTGACCTGGTTACAAGGCATTCTCTTCAATTTTGGTAGCAAATTATCTTACAAAAGTGTTCCTTTTCTATAATAAACATGTCTGATTTTGATGAACTCTTCACTGCCCTTTTATACTACCACCTAATAGCAATGCCTGGTTACTCTTCTCCTTCCTCCGCTGAACATCTCAGTCACCTCCTAACCAAAAGCAAATCTAAGCTCTCATATCACCCACCAAGCAAAATCATATTGTAAAAAGTCCAGACAATTAAAGGAGAAAATTGAGACTAAATTTTATGTAGGACATAACCTACTTTCCTCTGTGCACTTAAGATAATGTAATATTTTTAATTTATTTACTAGATATCGTGTCAAGTGTGTTTAGCCTCTAGTTCCTATCAATAAGTAAGAATTCTAGCAATTTACCCAAAATAATAGAATTCTAAATTCTATATAATAAAATTCTAAATAATAGAATCGTAGTTCAATAAAACAATGTGTATATTCTTTTAAATATATGTGGCTTATGTTTATGAATAAATTCAAGTGAGTTTAAGTTTGTAGGTTTAACGTTCTCTTTTCTTTCCTTTTAATGCAGACTCTCCCAATTGCTTTTTCAATCCTCCTTCTACAAAAAACATGGAAGACGTAGCAAAGGGAGATCATTGATGGTGGACTTTTAAGATGTCAGCTCCCAGAAAGCAGGAGTCTATATATAATTTTTAAATAAATGCCCACGAAGAATGGTTTTTCAAGATGAGATCAGTCAGAACTCTCTCTATTCAGTATATAAAGATAAATTAATTTAAAATTATTTATCTATTAGGGGGCGCTGGCCCCGTGGCCGAGTGGTTAAGTTCACGCACTCCGCTGCAGGCAGCCCAGTGTTTCGTTGGTTCGAATCCTGGGCGCGGACATGGCACTGCTCATCAGACCATGCTGAGGCAGCGTCCCACATGCCACAACTAGAAGGACACACAACAAAGAATATACAACTATGTACCAGGGGACTTTGGGGAGAAAAAGGAAAAAAATAAAATCTTAAACAAAAAAAGAAAGTCTAACTTTGAGCAGCACCATGTAGGTTGAGTTGTTGCCAAAGGTATACCTGCGTAGGCAGCTATCTGAGTGAAATCACCTGCCGAATGTAGTTATTAAGTTTAAGTCAATTATATTTTGAGAGTTAGTTACCAAAATGGATGGCTTTGGCTTCGGAATCATTGGCAGTTATTTGCTAGTGTGGCCCCTCTTATCATCTCCCAACAGAACCAGTTCATATGGAATTAAAGAAGACTTAATCGTCTGTCTTCTGTAGTTGAGTACCAGTGCTGAAAGAACACTCCCCAACACTCTGAGACGGGTACAGAAAGATGTGTGTGGTCACCGGGTATGTTAGTGTTAAACCTGCATTCAGAAGAGATAACGGGGAGAAATTGCAGGCCTGAAGAATGGAGAGACAAGAAGCTGAGGAGGAGAGTTACAATCACAGGCATTGTGTTGGGCTCAATGCTCTGGGACTGTGTGGTGCTTGGTATAACAGATTTTGTGGGGGTGCTATGAAAAAGCTTTTCATCCTCCAAAATAATTAAATAAAAAGGAGGATGCTCTGGAACGCTGCATAACTCTGGGGAATTTGTTCTGGGAATGGAAAACCCTGAAAATAGGACTTTGAATAGGATATGACTTGTGAAATATTGAAGATTTTCTTAAATTCCACTTTAAGGAATTTGCAAAATCCTCAGTCTATAATTTTAAACAATGCATTCAACTAGGATGGACACATGCCTTTAAGGCTTTTTATTTAAAGTGGGAGCATGTGGAGATAAAGTCAGGAATACCCTAATACCATAGGGTAAAGAACTAAAGGAATAGGAAAGAATTCTTCTTTTTACAAAATATCAGACCCAACCAGAATATACCATTGTATATATAAAATGTATGTATATATAAAATTATATGTAACCATTATATATACCATTGGGTGAAAAGAGAACAGTTGAATATACAGCAGAATTTCTATTTTTGAATATACAAATATATGGTGATGACCTCTGAGTGCTGTAGATGGGAGAATTCCAGAACTTCACTTCTTTATATTTTTTCTTATTTTACTTAGTTTTTCCTATATTTATTTATTTACTTATGTATGTACGTATGTATGTATCAGTAAGCTTGCTTTACTTTTTCATCCTGTAGGAAAAACATTGCCTTTAAAGAATTCAAACAGATAACGTACATGGTTATGTTTTTCCAGTAGTAAAAGTATCATTCCTTGTGCCAAGTATTTTAAACTGTGTCATGTGATGCTCTAGGTCGATTGGTTTCTTAAATGGGCTAAAACCAGATACGGCTTTGTGGGGAAACAAATACTCCTTTGCAGTCCAGCAGGAATTCCCTAAAAGTAGGCTTTTATTCAATAATCTACACAGCCTAAAGTTCAAAGCACTGTGGATAAATAAAAGTCAAAATTTTTTAAATATTAAAAGAAATACTTAAAAAATTAAAAAGAATTATAAATGTTTCATCAGTTTTTTGTTAAAAAGCCTTTTATAAGATTAACTATATACTTTGATTTTAATTTGTTGTATCTCCACAATTTACCCATATGTAGCAATAAGCTTTAGACCATATTCAGGAGTTTACTTACTCAAAAAATATATATATATTTTTTTCCTTTTTCTCCCAAAGCCTCCCAGTACATAGTTGTGTATTTTTAGTTGTGGGTCCTTCTAGTTGTGGCATGTGGGACGCCACCATCAGCATGGCTTGATGAGCGGTGCCATGTCCGCACCTAGGATTTGAACTGGCAAAATCCTGGGCCGCCGAAGCAGAGCATGCGAACTTAACCACTTGGCCACAGGGCCGGCCCCTACTCAAAAATATTTTGAGGCAGCTATTCCTCAGCCTTCAGTTGTAATTGAAAGAAATTATTTCTCATTATGGTCCCACATCTGCCTCCCACTCATCTCCTAGTTCTAACTTTTGGAGCAAGGCAAATTCTTCTTTCTCTGAATATGTGCTAAGTATTTGAAAATAGCTATTTTATCCTTCCTAAGTTTTCTCTTGTCTAAACCAAAAAGTCCAAATGATGCAACTTTTCTTTTTGAACGAAAATGTAAGACGTTCTATCAATTCCTGCTAAATTTCACTTTATCACTTTCATCAATTAGTTTGCTCCATGAGGATATCCAAATATTTCTTCTGGGATCCAGTGCATTAAACACCTCTCTCAAGTTTATATCTTCCTGCCTTTGAAATACATTGAGAAAATCTTTAAAAATTATAAAAGCAAGAGTCATAATTATTTTCCAGTTTCTGAATAATCAACAAGAGGATAGTGAAGATAAAATTATTGAATCAATCTTTAAAATTTTTCATGTGAACCCATTAGAAATATTTAACTTTTATTTTTAAATGATACATAAAATAGTCATATATATGCACACATCTTTCTATTTTTTAAATATCTGAAATGCATTTTTTCATTCTAATAAGATAATTTAAAGAGTGACAGATGTTATATTGTGCAAAAATATTTCCTGAATAATCAGATAAAGCTCATGAAGTAGAGATGATTTCTTTTCTTGTTACGTTATAAGCACTACTTTGGTTAGTCAGAATAATGAAAGAAATTCAGTTTTCCAGCGATACAAATTTCATCTTAAACAGCCAGGCTATATCGTGGCTTTAAAATAAGACCTTCATCTATCTTTAAGTTGTAAAGAGTATATTTTAGGGTTTTGCCAAACGATACTAATATATTATTTGCAGAAATAGTTTGGGCTGAATCTTCCTATTTCAAAAAAGCATTTTTTAAATAAGGGGGTCAGGTTAAGTAATCTTTAAGGTCACTTCTAGTTTGTTGTTGCTTTTTTTTAATCCACTAGAAAAATATTCTCTTATCCATTGAATTATACCCTGAGTAGACAGTTGGTGTACTCCATTTTAAAAAATGCTTTTAAATGATTACTGTTCATTTTTCACATGAAAACAATTCTGTTTAGACATGGATAATCCAGCCGTTATCTATGAATGCTTAGTTAAACCTTAGCAAAAGATCAGAAGAATCTGCTAAAACTCCTCAGAAAGAAAACATTTTGATTTTTTTGTTGCTGTTGGATTTTGATTTTGCCCTGTAAGACACACCCCACATAAGCCGGAAACAATATTGCTGAGTTCTAGAATACTCTGCAGCTCTCAGCTTGATGAATGGCAGGAAGGAGAGAGAAGAGACTACAAAAGCTTTGGCCCCCTTCTCTCTTGAAGGCTCTTTCACCAGCACCCCCCTGGCCACACCCTTCCTGTCTGGTTCTCAAGAGAAGCCATCCAGGCCTTCCTCAGGCACTCTGCCACCTTCTGCTTCCAGCTACCACACAGGCCCTCTTTGTCTTTCCCGAATTAATGCTTCTTTGGATCAGAACCTGACACAAAGCCATCAGAGAGTGAGCCAGGGTATTCCACAGCCCCATCTCTCAAATAAACAGTCTGTTTATGTTAATAAACCTCACAGGGATTCTTGAGGCCTCTAGTGTTATGCTTAGGACCTAACATTTCATGTTTGCTCCCTTTGAGGAGAGTTGGTGTTGTTGCCCCCTGAAAACTGAAATACAGAGTGATGCATGACTACTTAGCTAGCCGGATCTGCCCAAGCACTGAATCCACCAGGGCCTCCCACCCCAACTGCTCAGATCTGGCCTGGCTCCAGAGAAGCAGGCCTGGATCTGGCTTTCTCAATCTAGCCAGCCCTGGAAGAGAAATCCAGATTTGGGTCAGGTTATTTTCAAAGGACTCGTCAGGGGAAATGAGGACAGGGCACTTTTAGGCCCTCTCTAGAAAGGCCTGGCACTGGGCTACAAGGCAGGAGACATAGCATCTGATCCCGGGTCTGCCACTGACCTGCCCTTGGATAGGTCATTGCTTCTCTGGGCATTAGTTTTCTCATTTGCAAAATACAGTTCAACAAGAAAACTTTCAAGACCACTTCCACTGTACCACCTACATATTTTAAGCAGACCTGAAACCACCTGTCAGGCCCAGAACCAAATAAACCACCTCACCCAACACTACACCTTTCTCAATGTGGGTCAAACGTCCAGGGAACTGGTGCATAAGGTGACACTTGTCTTCACATCAAGGTAATTATGGTGTCCAGATAAAGCCTTTTTATGTGTGTTTGTATTATTTGTATTTGTCTTATTTTGCTATCTTCATTGCCGATAAGACAGTTGAATTCACTTCAGCTACCTGGTACAAGATATCTCTTTAAGAGGAAAGAGATTAGCAGCCAGTATTTGGTATCTTTGAAGTAGAAGAGGCCAAGATAAGAAAAGATAAATCAGGTTGTCCTACATGGTTATAATCTCAAATTGATTTTTCTTGTGTGTGCACGTGGTTCAAACCAACCAACAAAAATTCCAAACCAGAACAAAGAAAGGTGAGGTCACCTCTTCCCCTTGTCTCCTTTTCCCTCTGCTACGTCTTTTCTCTTCTTTTAGCCCTTACAGCACTCTGAATTTTTGTATTTCCCTGGACTCCTTTTGTCACAGAAAAAGAGCAGGTCTTATAGAGCGAGTTCTTTGAGCAGAACTGGAGGTGGTGGTGTCTCTCCCAGAGTAATTCATCATTAAAAATCACGGTTTGTTATCTCTTACAAGCAAGGAAACATCAGAAAGTAAATCATTAGAGAAAAATCATTTTCATTCTCCCCCTCCTCTCACACTGCTGTTCGATTTTAATTTCTTCTAAACTTTTTTCTTTTTTCCTATATGGTTGTAATGATATAGTACATGGATTCCACATCTTGTTTCTGTATGTTTTCACATAAACATAACGGCTGTGTGCTAATCTCCCAGGGGCAAGTGGCACAGTTTTCTTAACCACTGGTCCTCCAAGTCGGGTCTCCCAGGGTGCTCTGAGGGTTGGATGAAGAAATACATTGACCCAGAGGCATTAGTCCTCAGTGTCGAAACCTCAGGTGCGCTGGGAAGCAGATGGGGCAGAGAGTTTGAACACGGGTAGAAGTTCATGGGCCTCATCTTGCAGATGTTAAACAAGAGCCCATCGTGGTCAATTTCTTTCTCTTTCTTAAACTTTAGACGGCTTTACTGTGATATGATTCACATACCATACAAGTCACCTGCTTAAAGTGTACAGTTTAATAGTTTTCAGTATATTCACTGAGTTTATGCAACCGTCACCATAGTCAATTTTAGAACGTTTGTGGTCAATTTCTACAAAAGATGAGAAAGCAAATTCCTTTATTTCACATGGCATTTGAAATCAATCTTCTATTTGTTATTAGTTTTACAGTTATTTATCTAAATTGATGTTTCTCAAACGAAGACAGTGGGTTAGTAATACCCCGTAACCCTGGTGCTTCTACCCCTGGACAGGTGGGAGGGTTAACCGGTTGCCATGCGCCAGCACACACAGTTCCCTTTAGGTCGGCATGTGAGAGAGCAGAGAGCAAACAGTCTTTGGCCTAGGGTCAGGCTGACTTCTGAGTTCCTATTGCTGGTGCTGTGTTTTGATCTACCTTAAATTCTGTTAGGAATTGGGAGAGCTGATGACTTCTTTCTACTTGGGTCCCTGCCCTCTTCCAGATCTTAGCTCACTCCTGACTCCAGGCACCCTGCTGACATCCAGGCATCTGCTTACTGCCTTGGACTCCAGGCCTGGGCTCTTGGTCTTGCTCCTGACCCCTTGCTGCACTAGAGTCCTCACTCTCTAGGAGTCAGCCCCTGACGCCTGCTTGGCCTGCTCCCCAGTGCAAGCAGCCCAGCATGTCAGTCTCATTCTGTTGTCACCCACACCCTATTTTGAAATCATGAGTGATTCTCCTCACTTACATAGGGCTGTCTTCACCAACTGAAGATAAAGAAGCTTGTATTTCAAAGGTCATGTTTCCAAATTCAAGACTTGTAAGATATACTAAGAACCAGGGATAAGCTAGATTGAAAAGTAAGCCTTAGTGATTTATTTCATATAAAGATGTTTAGCATGTGTTATTTATAAAACTGAGATATCCAGCAATGGAGGGTACATGAATGAACTAAGATATATCTCCATGATGAAATATTACTCAGCTATTGACATTGATATTTATTAAAAGGCTTTAATGGAGGTAATTAAAGTTAATGAGGTCATGAGGTGAAATGCTTATAATTTTTGGTCAAAAGTCAGGATTTAAAATTGCATATAAAGAGTTATCTCAATTATGTAAAACACACACATAAAGAAATAAACAAAATGTTATCTCAATAGATTCTGATATTTGCTTTTCTATGCTTTTCTGTACTTTTTAAAATGAGTATGTATTCCTTTAACAATCAGAAAAAGGTACATTAGCTTTTTTAAAACAAGTTTACTGAAGTATATTTTACATATCATAAAATTTACTTATTGCATGTGTACAATTCAATGATTTTTAGTGACTTTACCAAGTTGTGCAATAGTCATCATAAATAAGTCTTAGAACATTTTCATCACTGCAATAAGATTCTTCATGTGCATTACAGTTAATGCTCGTTTCCACCTTCTGCCCCAAGCAACCACTGATCTACTTTCTGTCTCTATAAATTTGCCTTTCCTGCGCTTTCCGTGTAAACAGAATTAGACAATATCTGTTTTCTTATGTATGGCTTCTTTCACTTAGCATAATATTTTTGATAATTTTTTTGACATAATGTTCATCCCTGTAGCGTGTATTTATTACTCAGTAGTCCATTACATAAATGTACCACATTTTGTTTATTCATTTATCTACTGATGGACATTTAGGTTGTTTCCAGTTTGAGGCTGTTATGAATAATGCTGCTGTGAGCATTCATGTGCCAGTGTTTATGGGGACATATGTTTTCAATTCTCTTGGGCAGATACCTAGGAATGAAATGTTTGGTCACATGGTAGCTTTATGTTACCTTTCTGAGAAACTGCCAAACTATTTTCCAAAGTGGCTACCTTAAATTTTATCAGCTCCACTGCAGGATTTAAAGTCTACCTCTCAGCATTTAGATGTGAGCTTGGATCTGGCTCTTCCATTCTCTTGTCAGCAGATCTAGCTGGTGACTGAGAGGATAGTATTATGAAAGTTATAACCATACTTGCATTGCTCCATGACATCATCCTAGAAATTATGGAAGATTCCTATGCAGCCTCTATCTTTCCTCAAGCTCCCAATAAAAAACTAACTCTCTACTTGGCTTTTCTGAGCTGTGGAAATTTCTATCATAATTTCAGTATTAAAAGGGAAGTATACCTTTTGCCCAGTTGCCTTTGCGGAGGTAATTAAAGTTAAATGAGGTCATGAGAGTGGGGCCCTAACCCAATAGTATTTGTGTCCTTAGAAGAAGAGGAAGAGAGACCTGAGCTCTTTCTCTCCACGGCAGCACAGAAGAAAGGTCACATGAGGACAGAGTGAGCAGGTGGCTGCCTACAAGCCAGAAAGGGGTTTCTCCCCATTTAACTTTAATTACCTCCGCAAAGGCCCTGTCTCCAAATACAGTCACACTGAGGGTTAGGGCTTCACCATGGGAGATTTGGGGGGGTACAATTCAGTCCATAGCAATATGGTTCTCAAGCAGAGAGTTTTAGGGAGACAACTCTGCTATTGGCTACTAGGATGAGTTGAAAGAGAAAAGTCTAGGGGACTAATTTAGAAGCTATATTGTGATGATCAAGACAAGAGATGTTGCAAGACTTGACTAGGGCACAAAGAGGTTAACCAGCTGGGAAGAAAGAGCCTGAGTGGAATTCCCTAGCTCTACTACCATATTTTCATTATAGAAAAGGAATTTTGCATCCTTACTCCTATTTATTTATCACATTATAAAATCTAAACCAGAGCATAGATCAAAGAGTGTACTAGGCACACAAACACACCATTCACCCATCCATACACATACACACCCAAACACTGGACCATATGTACTTTCATTCACCCTTACCCACTTGCACACAACTGCATTCATCTACGAAACAGTAATTCAAGGATGCAAATGCAAAAGAAAAAGAATGAGCTCACAATATAAGTTTGTGAGAGAAAAAGACTGAGTAGGTAGGAGGGAAAATCAAGAGTGTGACAGTTAAGAGAGAGAGTAGAGTCAAGATTCCTGAAGCCCAGGGGAAGATTCAAGTGATGTGTTTCTCTTCAACTGATTCTGGAAACAAGGTTACATACATTTTTCACTACTCCATGGATATATGTCACACCAAAACCCAGTATTTCATAAACCGGCATATGTGGCATACAGACTTGATGCACCATCTTTGTTCAGGTTTATATAAAGAGGCCTCCTGGCTTTTACTTTGATGGGCGGTGTCTGCTGGGCCCTCTTCTATTAGAGTGGTCTGGGCTGATGAGTTCGGATCCTGGGCATGGACCTACACACTGCTCATCAAGCCACACTGTGGCGGCATCCCACATACAAAAAATAGAGGAAGATTGGCATAGATGTTAGCTGAGAGACTATAGTTCTTAAGCAAAAGAAGGAAGATTGGCAACAGATATTAGCTTAGGACCAATCCTCCTCACACACATACACACACATACAAAAGGTAAAACAGGCAAT